>NW_027195324.1:175000-220418 GCF_038502225.1 Cherax quadricarinatus | reverse complement strand
ATGAGGCCTGGATCACTATGAGGTCTCGCTCATTATGAGGTCTGGTTCAGTAAGAGAAATGGATCAGTATGAGGCCTGGGTCAGTATGAGGTCTGGCTCAGTATGAGGTCTGGCTCAGTATGAGGTCTGGTTCAGTATAAGGCTTGGGTCAGTAAGAGGTCTGAGTTAGAACGATATCTGGCTTAGTATGAGGTCTGGCTCAATATGAGTTCTGGCTCAGTATAAGGCCTGGGTCATTATAGGCCTGGGTCAGTATGAGGCCTAAGTCAGTATGAGGCCTGGGCCAGTATGAGGTCTGGTTCAGTATGAGGCGTGGCTCAGTATGAGACCTGGCTCAGTATGAGGCCTGGCTCAGTATGAGGCCTGGCTCAGTATGAGGCCTGGCTCAGTATGAGGCCTGGCTCAGTATGAGGCCTGGCTCAGTATGAGGCCTGGCTCAGTATGAGGCCTGGCTCAGTATGAGGCCTGGCTCAGTATGAGGCCTGGCTCAGTATGAGGCCTGGCTCAGTATGAGGCCTGGCTCAGTATGAGGCCTGGCTCAGTATGAGGCCTGGCTCAGTATGAGGCCTGGCTCAGTATGAGGCCTGGCTCAGTATGAGGCCTGGCTCAGTATGAGGCCTGGCTCAGTATGAGGCCTGGCTCAGTATGAGGCCTGGCTCAGTATGAGGCCTGGCTCAGTATGAGACCTGGCTCAGTATGAGGCCTGGCTCAGTATGAGGCCTGGCTCAGTATGAGGCCTGGCTCAGTATGAGGCCTGGCTCAGTATGAGGCCTGGCTCAGTATGAGGCCTGGCTCAGTATGAGGCCTGGCTCAGTATGAGGCCTGGCTCAGTATGAGGCCTGGCTCAGTATGAGGCCTGGCTCAGTATGAGGCCTGGCTCAGTATGAGGCCTGGCTCAGTATGAGGCCTGGCTCAGTATGAGGCCTGGCTCATTATGAGGCCTGGCTTAGTATGAGGCCTGGCTCAGTATGAGGCCTGGCTTAGTATGAGGCCTGGCTCAGTATGAGGCCTGGGTCAGTATGAGGCCTGGCTCAGTATGAGGCCTGGCTTAGTATGAGGCCTGGCTCAGAATGAGGCCTGGCTCAGTATGAGGCCTGGCTTAGTATGAGGCCTGGGTCAGTATGAGGCCTGGCTCAGTATGAGGCCTGGCTTAGTATGAGGCCTGGGTCAGTATGAGGCCTGGCTCAGTATGAGGCCTGGCTTAGTATGAGGCCTGGGTCAGTATGAGGCCTGGCTCAGTATGAGGCCTGGCTCAGTATGAGGCCTGGCTCAGTATGAGGCCTGGCTCAGTATGAGGCCTGGCTCAGTATGAGGCCTGGCTTAGTATGAGGCCTGGCTCAGTATGAGGCCTGGCTCAGTATGAGGCCTGGCTGAGTATGAGGCCTGGGTCAGTATGAGGCCTGGCTCAGTATGAGGCCTGGCTTAGTATGAGGCCTGGCTCAGTATGAGGCCTGGCTCAGTATGAGGCCTGGCTCAGTATGAGGCCTGGCTTAGTATGAGGCCTGGCTCAGTATGAGGCCTGGCTTAGTATGAGGCCTGGCTCAGTATGAGGCCTGGCTCAGTATGAGGCCTGGCTTAGTATGAGGCCTGGCTCAGTATGAGGCCTGGCTTAGTATGAGGCCTGGCTCAGTATGAGGCCTGGCTCAGTATGAGGCCTGGCTTAGTATGAGGCCTGGCTCAGTATGAGGCCTGGCTTAGTATGAGGCCTGGCTCAGTATGAGGCCTGGCTCAGTATGAGGCCTGGCTTAGTATGAGGCCAGGGTCAGGATGAGGCGCGTTAACCAGTCTGGAGTTTTATGACTCACTAGCCGCGAGTTCAGTTCCCACCCGTAGCTTGGTTTGTTTGCAATCGTGTCATTACGATTTCGTGAGTCATAATGAAAGTTTGAAGCTTATCCAATAAGGCGATTTCGACAGAGAAAAAATGGTTAAGACAAAAGAGTTTTGCCGAGAATGTTCTGGAAATAATCAAGTTTAAACTCGATACACAAAAAGTCATTAAAAAAATATTTTTCGCAAGTTTTTCCTTACGTTTACATTCGTTTAAAAATGCTCTCCACTCGTTTAAAAGCTTTTATGTTCAAAGAATTTTTTTTTTTCAAAAATTGCTTTAAATAAAAATTATAAAAATTCGTTCTGCAGCCATACAGTGCCAAATCAATAATAAAAACATACTTCACATCAGAATATGTTACACTGGAATTAGGAACTAATAAATTTGGCAAATTAAAATCATCACAGCTCAAAGTCAATATCAAACATTGTTAATAAAATCAACCAACGGAGAAAGTTTGAAGACGATCAGAAAAAGCATTCGAGTAAGTGATCAGATTTGAATGATTCCAAACCTTGTAGCAATTTCAGGAGTATTTCAAATTTACACTTACTAATAATAAACTGATGGATGGTCATCATTCATATATAGAATGATTCATTATAATTTACACTTACTAATAATACACTTATGGATGGTCATCATTCATATAGAATAATTCATTATAATTTACACTTACTAATAATACACTTATGGATGGTCATCATTCATATATAGAATGATTCATTATAATTTACACTTACTAATAATAAACTGATGGATGGTCAACATTCACATGTAGATGATTATTAATTTCTGATATTCATTGTCCTCTGTTTTTCATTGTATTCCAACAGACTGATAATTAATTTTCAGAGTGAAACCTGTTATAAATTAATATTCTTCACTTTTTTTAATATTGTCTTAATTCTTGTGGTGTACTTATTCTATCTTCATCTTCTTTTATTCAATATTTTATGTAATTCATTTTATGTGTCATTTTTATATAATTTCTTATCTGCCACATTTAATTTTTATATTAATGTAAGACGTATGAATTTGTTATTACTTTATTATTTGTTCATGAGGGTAACCATGTACAGACGTGTACATGATTCATTACCTTTGTAACCTGTGGCTTCATTACCTTTCTACTTTGTTCAGTTATCAAAACTTTGGGGTCCAGTCCCTGGACCCATTATGTACCTCTGTAATCTTTTTAGTGCCGCCCACAGGATGGGTATGGGGTGCATAATAAAGACATTAAACTAATTAAACTACCAAAGAGAGAGGCGAAGACGAACCAGCAAAACTGGACCTCGTATTCACATTGCTAAGTTCAGACATTGAGGACATGACATACGAAAGACCTCTCGGAACTAGTGACCATGTGGTTCTGAGCTTAGAATACATAGTGGAGTTACAAGTGGAGAGAGTAACAGAACTAGGCTGGGAAAAGCCAAACTACAAAAGAGGGGACCACATAGGCATGAGGAACTTCCTGCAAAAGGTACAGTGGGAAAGAGAACTGGTAAGAAAATCAGTAAACAAGGTGGACTACGTGAGAACAAAATGCAAGGAGGCTGAGGAGAGGTTTGCTCCCTCTCTTCAGTACAGAAGAAAAAGGACCCAGGAAAATATAGATATTAATCGAAGAGCTAGAAACGAATATGCACAGATAAGGAGGGAGACCCAGCGACACTACGGAAATGACATAGCATCGAAAGTCAAATTTGACCGAAAACTTGTATAGCCACATCAGGAGGAAAACAACAGTCAAGGATCAAGTAATCAGGCTGAGGAAGGAAGGTGGGGAGTTCAGAAGAAACGACCAAGAAGTGTGAGAGGAGCTCAACATGTGATTTAAAGAAGTATTCACAATAGAGACAGGAAGGACACCAAGAAGTCGGAATAAGAGGATACACCGACAAAGGATACCCCAACAAGTGTTGGACGAAATACACACAACCGAGGAGGAGGTGGTGGGACCGGACATCTCCCCACGGGTCCTTAGAGAAGGAGAAGAGACACTGTGTGTGCCACTAACAAAAATCTTCAACACATCCATTGAAACTGGGCAACTACTTGGCGTATGGAAGGTGTCAAATGTAGTCCCAGTTTTTAAGAAAGAAGACAGACACGAGGCATTAAACTACACCAGTGTCACTGACGTGTATAGTATTTAAAATCATGGAAAAAAAATATCAGGAGGAGAGTGGTGAAGCACCTAGAAAGGAGCAAGCTTATAAACGATAACCAGCATGGTTTCAGAGAAGGGAAAATCCTGTATCACAAACCTACTGGAGTAAGACACAAGATAGAGGGGTGCATTTTTTTGGACTGCAAGAAGGCCATCCTCGCAAGACGTTAGTGCAAAAGCTAGAGGATCAGGCATGCATAACAGGAAAGCCACTACAATGGATCACAGAATAACTGACAGGGAGGCAACAACGAGTCATAATATGTGACGATGGGTCAGAGTGGGTGCCTGTAACAAGCGGGGTTCCACAGGGGTCAGTCCTAGGACCAGTGTTGCTTTTGGTATATGTGTTCCTGTTTGCAGATGATGTGAAGGTAATGAGAATTAAATCAGATGAGGATCAGGCAGGACTACAAAGAGACGTGGACAGGCTGGAAGGCTGGTCCAGTAACTGGCTCCTCGAATTTAATCTCGCCAAATGCAAAGCAATGAAGATCGGGGAAGGGCAAAGAAGACCGCAGATAGAGTATATGCTAGGTGGCCAAAGACTGCAAACCTCACTCAAGGAAAAGGATCTTGGGGTGAGTATAATATGGAGCACATCTCCTGAGAGGCACATCAACCAGCTAACAGCTGCATCATATGGGCGCCTTGCAAACCTAAGGATAGCGTTCCGATACCTCAGGAAGGAATAGTTCTAGACTCTGTACACATAGTACGTCAGGCCCATACTGGAGTATGCAGCAAGAGTTGGGAACACACACCTGGTTAAGTACATCAAGAAATTAAAAAAAGTGAAATGGTTAGCAACAAGACTAGTTCCAAAGCTAAGGGGAATGTCCGACGAAGAAAGATTAACGGAAATCACCCTGACGACACTAGAGGACAGGAGGGTTATGGGAGACATGATAACAACATACAAAATACTGTGAGGAATTGACAATGTGGACCGAGACAGGATGTTCCAGAGATGGGTCACAGAAACAAGGGGTCACAATTGTAAGTTGAAGACTCAGATGAGTCCAAGGGATGTTAGGATGTATTTCTTTAGTCATAGAGTTGTCAGGAAGTGGAATACTGTGGCAAGTGACGTAGTGGAGGCAAGAACCATATATAGATTTAAAAAGAGGTTTGAGAAAGCTCATAAGGCAAGGAGAGAGAGGACCTAGTAGCGATCAGTGAAGAGGCGGGGTCAGGAGCTATGACTTGACCCTTATAGCCACAAATAGGTGAGTAAAAATAGGTGAATATGAACACATATTCCCTTATTAACCACACAAACACACACACACACACACACACACACACACACACACACACACACACACACACACACACACGCACAGTCAATGACCAAGTAATCAGGCTGTGGAAGGAGAGAGGGGAATTCACAGCTAACGACCAGAAAGTATGTGAATAGCTCAGCTCACTATTCATGAAGGTATTCATAATGGAGATAGAGAGGCTTCCAGGAAACCGAGGTGGTAGGGCACACCAGCAAGTGCTGGACACACTACACACTACCGAGAAGGAGGTGAAGAAACTGTTAGATGCACTGTGTGTGCCACTAACGACACTCTTCAATGAATCTATCGAAACAGGGCAACGGTCTGACGTGTGGGAGACAGCAAATGTATTCCCGATTTTTAAGAACACAGACAAGATGCACTAAATTACAGACCCGTGTCACTGACATTTATTGTATGCAAAATTATGGTGAAGATTATCTGAAAAAGAGTGGTGGAGCACCTAGAAAGGAATGGGCTAATACATGACAACCAGCACGGCTTCAAGGAAGGGAAATCCTGCATCACACACCTACTAGAGTTCTATGACACTGTAAAAGAAATACGACAGGGGATGGGTAGACTGCATCTTCTTGGTCTGTAAGAAGGCTTTCGACACAGTACCACTCAAGAGATTGGTTGAAAATCTAGTGGAGCAGACAGGAATAGGTGGAAGTACTGCAATTGATGAGGGAATTCCTGACAGGAAGGAAACACCGTGTGTTTTTCGAGACGAGGTGTCAGAGTGGGTGCATGTGTTGAGTGGGGTTTCACAGGTGTCAGTTCTAGGTCTGGTGCTCTTTCTTGTATATGTCAATGACAAAACGGAAGGAATAGAGTCAGAGGTGTCCCTGTTCGCTGACGATGTGAAACTAATGTGGAAAATACAAGTGGACGAAGATCAGGGGATCAGGGGATCAAGGCGATCTGGACAGGTTGCAAGCCTAGTCCGACAAATGGCTTCTGGAGTACAATACTTACTCAAGGAAAAGAATCTTGGGGTGAGCATCATACAGAGCACCGAAAAACTGCTGCAGCATATGGGTGCCTGGCAAACTTGAAAACTGCATTTCGACATCTAAGTAAGGAGTCATTCATGACACTGTAAATACACCGTATACGTCAGGCCCACATTCGAGTATGCAGCGCCAGTATGGAACCCACACCTGATCAAACACGTCGAGAAATTGGTGAAACTGCAAAATTTGCAACAAGAGACATGAGAACGACGTATAAATACTGAGAGAAATTAACAAGGTGGACAGAGCTAGAACAAGGGGCCACAACTGGAAGTTGAAAACTCAGAAGCGTCGTAGGAAGTTTAATTTAGCCTTAGAGTTATCAATAAGCGGAATAATATGGAGAGAGAAGTAGTATAGGCAAAATCCATACATAACTTTAAGATGAGGTATGATAAGGTTCTTGGAGAGAAGAAAGAGTAACCTAGTAGTGACTAGCAAAGAGGCAGGGACAGGAGCTGCGAATCTACCCCTGCAACCACATATAGGCAAGTTCATTTAGGCGAGTATACACATTGCCTGCCTGCCTGCCTAAGAGATGTTACCTACCTCAGTTCATTGGACAGCCTTTTTATTGGTATGAAACATACAAACAAGGACCAGGGTTATGGAGCCGTCTGTGCGTCAGCGATTTTATTTGGCTATTTCATCGATGTATTTATGCTGTAAGAACATGTTCTATACTACAGGCGTTCTAGGAACTAATGATCTTAGATGAAGTAATGCTCACGAGAGGGGTACAGCCAGAGTATTGTTGCTGTTTGCTGCCCGTCTTGTTGTGTAGAAGCTGTCCTCTCACTGTCCGTTAAGTGGAGCCAAGTCTGGTACCTTGACAGCGTTGGCCTTGTTCTGTCAAGAAGTCGTAAATGCGACGGGGGGCTGGTAAACATGAAAAACAACTGATTAAACTGATAAATTCAAAATTTACAACAGCTTAATCTGACTGCTAAGTTTTGGTTTAATAAAGACCAGCAATGCTGGAAGTATAAATCCTAAAAGAAAAACTGTTCTCCAATTATTGCATGGAACTATTGATTTCAATTTTTTTTCACAATGTTAGAATATTGATAAATTTGTACCTAGATTCTCTAACCTTATAGCATATCATTCTTATCGAATCCATTAGTTATTGCATTCCATTATTTCAACGATGGAACATACGCAATGCACGAACTATATTTAAAATAAAATGCGAATAATTAAGAAAAGCGAAAAAAATCGAAATTAAAAATAAATTTGTGATATTAAATATAAAGCTCTAGTGAAGTGGTTTCCAACTCGTTTCAGCCGATGGACCATCAACCCAATTACAGAAATATCGTCGACCATTTAATTTTTTGAGTAATGATATAAGGATAATAATATTTATATGAAATGGTGTAGGTGTGTATATTCAGAGACTTTTAATCGAAGCTGATATAAATAGTATCGGCATAAGACAACAGACAATTTGATTTGGAATATATTTCTTATAAACAGAAATTCGAGAAGTTATATAAAATAATAGATATCTAGCATTTTGGTCGGAAATATATTTCATACAAAAATAATTTCCTGGAAATAAATGAATGCATATCTCGCATTTTGCTGTGAAATTTCTTTCTAACCAACATAATTTTTAAATTAAAAAGTATACAGCCAATTTATCTTTGAAATATGGTTATCTCACTTTTTCTTGAAACCAGACTTTTGGATTCTCTTCTCACTGACAAGCTTTGCAATGTTAGGAGTTGTACTTGATAATACACAACGAATATCGTTTTCAACTGCAAGCCAACAAGCATGAAAATCCACTTTCACACATGTAAGCTGATGCAAATGGCAGAGGAAATCTGACTGCATGTGTTGACAGATTTGGGTAAGTAACAATCATACTCGCCCAAAATTTTTCAATGGTAGACCGCTGGTACACATCTTTAGCTGGAGCTAACATGGGCGAATCCCTTATCCGACTACCCCCGCTCACGCTGGTCAATGCGCATATCGCTGATCCACACTTTATTTTCGATAAATTTAAGACAATATGCACCAATCTTCAGTTTATTACCAAATAAAGTGAACGTTCTGTGGCCCAGGTGGATAGGCCACTTACCTTCATTACCCTTCCTCCTCCACCCTCCCAACCCTTTCCCGGATTTCCATCCTCTCATATTCTTCTTCCTTCCCCATCTTACCGAAGCTCTGGTCAAACAAGCTCCAAGCTCTGTAGACCACCCAAAATGTCACCATGGACTATCAGTGGTCCATGGGCCACCAGTTGAGAACCACTGCTCTAGTGTGTGTTACGGAAGGAACAACCTGGATGCTATGGACTGTCATCTCAAAAATTCAACAATTCAAATATTGGTGGTCTGGTGGCTAACACTCTCGCTTCACACGATGAGGGCTTGGGTTCGATTCCCAGCCAGAGTAGAAACATTGGGCGTGTTTCTTTCCACCTGTTGTCTATGTTCCCCAGCAGTAAATTGGGTACCTGGGTGTCAGTCGACTGGTGTGGGTTGCATCCTGGGACACTGACCTAATTTACCCGACATGCGGAGCATAACAAGGGGCTTTCTATATAGTAGTATGTCATTGTTGTCAGCTAGGACCGTATACCATGTACATGTACTTGTAGTAAATAAAGACATTATTATTATTATTATTATAAAAGGGGGTTAGGAAACAGGATAGACAAAATCCTACCATAGGAAAAACAGTTTGTAAAACTAAATTTTCCTCTATTAAAATTATGTGACATTTCGTTGCAAGAGGATAGACAGACTTGCTGATGAATCAAAATTGTTAACGAACAAGATAGAATTTCAATCAACGGATTTTTGAAACTCAATTTAATTACACTACAACACCAGTCTCTCATATTATTCAAGAAGGTAATGAATTTCCCTTATTTACATATCAAAAAATATTTCGGTAGAATTTCTCATGAAATACTGATAAAAAAAGCTGCATGACATAATTGGTGTCTGCCCCAATAATATTTCTAATTTATATGAAAGACTTTCTAGAAGGAATAATATTTTGCATAATGTTTACTGATGATGCACATGAGTTACACAAGTAATAAACATTTGTGAGTCCTGTAGGAAGACCAAAATAAAATGGAGCTACTGATAATTGGCTCCATTTAGAGAGAATTAATGCCATGTGACAGAAATTTGAGAGAGCAAAAACCCAAAGAATATAGTGTAATAAAAAGTTAAATATACGAGTGGTAGACGAAGTTGTTATTGATAAAAG
Source organism: Cherax quadricarinatus (assembly GCF_038502225.1). Classification (NCBI taxonomy): domain Eukaryota; kingdom Metazoa; phylum Arthropoda; class Malacostraca; order Decapoda; family Parastacidae; genus Cherax; species Cherax quadricarinatus. Next base: position 210,860 of record NW_027195324.1, on the reverse strand, counting down.
TTGTCAGTAGAGACTGGTATAAATGAAATATTAGAAATCTTGTGTATGCAGCTGTCGACTTTAAAATAGCTTTTTGATATACGTATGCAAAGGAAAATACTGATAAAAAATTCACAACATGCTTGTTGACCAAAACTGGAATACTGAGCGGCGGAACCGCGGCCGCTCTCCTGAATACTGAGCGGCGGCACCGCGGCGGCACCGCGGCCGCTCTCCTGAATACTGAGCGGCGGCACCGTGGCCGCTCTTCTGAATACTGAGCGGCGGCACCGCGGCCGCTCTTCTGAATACTGAGCGGCGGCACCGTGGCCGCTCTTCTGAATACTGAGCGGCGGCACCGCGGCCGCTCTCCTGAATACTGAGCGGCGGCACCGCGGCCGCTCTCCTGAATACTGAGCGGCGGCACCGTGGCCGCTCTTCTGAATACTGAGCGGCGGCACCGCGGCCGCTCTCCTGAATAGTGAGCGGCGGCACCGTGGCCGCTCTTCTGAATACTGAGCGGCGGCACCGCGGCTGCTCTTCTGAATACTGAGTGGCGGCACCGCGGCCGCTCTTCTGAATACTGAGCGGCGGCACCGTGGCCGCTCTTCTGAATACTGAGCGGCGGCACCGTGGCCGCTCTTCTGAATAATGAGCGGCGGCACCGCGGCCGCTCTTCTGAATACTGAGCGGCGGCACCGCGGCCGCTCTTCTGAATACTGAGCGGCGGCACCGTGGCCGCTCTTCTGAATACTGAGTGGCGGCACCGTGGCCGCTCTTCTGAATACTGAGCGGCGGCACCGTGGCCACTCTTCTGAATACTGAGCGGCGGCACAGCGGCCTCTCTTCTGAATACTGAGCGGCGGCACCGGGGCCGCTCTTCTGAATACTGAGCGGCGGCACCGCGGCCGCTCTTCTGAATACTGAGCGGCGGCACCGTGGCCGCTCTTCTGAATACTGAGCGGCGGCACCGTGGCCGCTCTTCTGAATACTGAGCGGCGGCACCGTGGCCTCTCTTCTGAATACTGAGCGGCGGCACCGCGGCCACTCTTCTGAATACTGAGCGGCGGCACCGCGGCCGCTCTTCTGAATACTGAGCGGCGGCACCGCGGCCGCTCTTCTGAATACTGAGCGGCGGCACCGTGGCCGCTCTTCTGAATACTGAGCGGCGGCTCCGTGGCCACTCTTCTGAATACTGAGCGGCGGCACCGCGGCCGCTCTTCTGAATACTGAGCGGCGGCACCGTGGCCACTCTTCTGAATACTGAGCGGCGGCACCGCGGCCGCTCTTCTGAATACTGAGCGGCGGCACCGTGGCCGCTCTTCTGAATACTGAGCGGCGGCACCGTGGCCACTCTTCTGAACACTGAGCGGCGGCACCGTGGCCGGTCTTCTCACAAATATTGACAAGTTGCCAAACTTTTGCAAACAACTACAAAATGTTTACCGGCACCCCATGACCCTCCGTGGTTGTTCCCCGGAACTCTGTGGTTGTTCCCCGGGACTCTGTGGTTGTTCCCCGGGGCTCTGTGGTTGTTCCCCGGGGCTCTGTGGTTGTTCCCCGGGGATCTGTGGTTGTTCCCCGGGGCTCTGTGGTTGTTCCCCGGGGCTCTGTGGTTGTTCCCCGGGACTCTGTGGTTGTTCCCCGGGACTCTGTGGTTGTTCCCCGGGACTCTGTGGTTGTTCCCCGGGACTATGTGGTTGTTCCCAGGGACTCTGTGGTTGTTCCCCGGGACTCTGTGGTTGTTCCCCGGGACTCTGTGGTTGTTCCCCGGGACTCTGTGGTTGTTCCCCGGGACTCTGTGGTTGTTCCCCGGGACTCTGTGGTTGTTCCCCGGGACTCTGTGGTTGTTCCCCGGGACTATGTGGTTGTTCCCCGGGACTCTGTGGTTGTTCCCCGGGACTCTGTGGTTGTTCCCCGGGACTCTGTGGTTGTTCCCCGGGACTCTGTGGTTGTTCCCCGGGGCTCTGTGGTTGTTCCCCGGGGCTCTGTGGTTGTTCCCCGGGGATCTGTGGTTGTTCCCCGGGGCTCTGTGGTTGTTCCCCGGGTCTCTGTGGTTGTTCCCCGGGACTCTGTGGTTGTTCCCCGGGACTCTGTGGTTGTTCCCCGGGACTCTGTGGTTGTTCCCCGGGACTATGTGGTTGTTCCCAGGGACTCTGTGGTTGTTCCCCGGGACTCTGTGGTTGTTCCCCGGGACTCTGTGGTTGTTCCCCGGGACTCTGTGGTTGTTCCCCGGGACTCTGTGGTTGTTCCCCGGGACTCTGTGGTTGTTCCCCGGGACTCTGTGGTTGTTCCCCGGGACTATGTGGTTGTTCCCCGGGACTCTGTGGTTGTTCCCCGGGACTCTGTGGTTGTTCCCCGGGACTCTGTGGTTGTTCCCCGGGACTCTGTGGTTGTTCCCCGGGACTCTGTGGTTGTTCACCGGGACTCTGTGGTTGTTCACCGGGACTCTGTGGTTGTTCACCGGGACTCTGTGGTTGTTCCACGGGACTCTGTGGTTGTTCCCCGGGACTCTGTGGTTGTTCCCCGGGACTATGTGGTTGTTCCCCGGGACTATGTGGTTGTTCCCCGGGACTCTGTGGTTGTTCCCCGGGACTCTGTGGTTGTTCCCCGGGACTCTGTGGTTGTTCCCCGGGACTCTGTGGTTGTTCCCCGGGACTCTGTGGTTGTTCCCCGGGACTCTGTGGTTGTTCCCCGGGACTCTGTGGTTGTTCCCCGGGACTCTGTGGTTGTTCCCCGGGACTCTGTGGTTGTTCCCCGGGACTCTGTGGTTGTTCCCCGGGACTCTGTGGTTGTTCCCCGGGACTCTGTGGTTGTTCCCCGGGACTCTGTGGTTGTTCCCCGGGACTCTGTGGTTGTTCCCCGGGACTCTGTGGTTGTTCCCCGGGACTCTGTGGTTGTTCCCCGGGACTCTGTGGTTGTTCCCCGGGACTCTGTGGTTGTTCCCCGGGACTCTGTGGTTGTTCCCCGGGACTCTGTGGTTGTTCCCCGGGACTCTGTGGTTGTTCCCCGGGACTCTGTGGTTGTTCCCCGGGACTCTGTGGTTGTTCCCCGGGACTCTGTGGTTGTTCCCCGGGACTCTGTGGTTGTTCCCCGGGACACTGTGGTTGTTCCACGGGACTCTGTGGTTGTTCCACGGGACTCTGTGGTTGTTCCCCGGGACTCTGTGGTTGTTCCCCGGGACTATGTGGTTGTTCCCCGGGACTATGTGGTTGTTCCCCGGGACTCTGTGGTTGTTCCCCGGGGCTCTGTGGTTGTTCCCCGGGACTCTGTGGGTGTTCCCCGGGTCTCTGTGGTTGTTCCCCGGGACTATGTGGTTGTTCCCCGGGACTATGGGGTTGTTCCCCGGGACTATGTCGTTGTTCCCCGGGACTATGTGCTTGTTCCCCGGGACTCTGTGGTTGTTCCCCGGGACTCTGTGGTTGTTCCCCGGGGCTCTGTGGTTGTTCCTCGGGACTCTGTGGTTGTTCCCCGGGGCTCTGTGGTTGTTCCCCGGGACTATGTGGTTGTTCCCCGGGGCTCTGTGGTTGTTCCCCGGGGCTCTGTGGTTGTTCCCCGGGGCTCTGTGGTTGTTCCCCGGGACTCTGTGGTTGTTCCCCGGGAATCTGTGGTTGTTCCCGGGGACTATGTGGTTGTTCCCCGGGACTATGTGGTTGTTCCCCGGGACTATGTGGTTGTTCCCCGGGACTATGTGGTTGTTCCCCGGGGCTCTGTGGTTGTTCCCCGGGACTATGTGGTTGTTCCCCGGGACTCTGTGGTTGTTCCCCGGGACTCTGTGGTTGTTCCCGGGGCTCTGTGGTTGTTTCCCGGGGCTCTGTGGTTGTTCCCCGGGGTCCTGTGGTTGTTCCCCGGGACTCTGTGGTTGTTCCCCGGGACTCTGTGGTTGTTCCCCGGGACTCTGTGGTTGTTCCCGGGGCTCTGTGGTTGTTCCCCGGGGCTCTGTGGTTGTTCCCCGGGACTCTGTGGTTGTTCCCCGGAACTCTGTGGTTGTTCCCCGGGACTCTGTGGTTGTTCCCCGGGACTCTGTGGTTGTTCCCCGGGACTCTGTGGTTGTTACCGGGGCTCTGTGGTTGTTCCCGGGGCTCTGTGGTTGTTCCCCGGGACTCTGTGGTTGTTCCCCGGGACTCTGTGGTTGTTCCCCGGGGCTCTGTGGTTGTTCCCCGAGACTCTGTGGTTGTTCCCCGGGGCTCTGTGGTTGCTCCGCGGGACTCTGTGGTTGTTCCCCGGGGCTCTGTGGTTGTTCCCCGGGGCTCTGTGGTTGTTCCCCGGGACTCTGTGATTGTTCCCCGGGACTCTGTGGTTGTTCCCCGGGACTCTGTGGTTGTTCCCCGGGACTCTGTGGTTGTTCCCCGGGACTCTGTGGTTGTTCCCCGGGACTCTGTGGTTGTTCCCCGGGACTCTGTGGTTGTTCCCCGGGACTCTGTGGTTGTTCCCCGTGGCTCTCTGGTTGTTCCCCTGGGCTCTGTGTTTGTTCCCTGGGACTCTGTGGTTGTTCCCCGGGACTCTGTGGTTGTTCCCCGGGACTCTGTGGTTGTTCCCCGGGACTATGTGGTTGTTCCCCGGGACTCTGTGGTTGCTCCCCGGGACCTTGTGGTTGTTCCCCGGGACTCAGTGGTTGTTCCCCGGGACTCTGTGGTTGTTCCCCGGGACTCTGTGGTTGTTCCCGGGACTCTGTGGTTGTTCCCCGGGACTCTGTGGTTGTTCCCCGGGACTCTGTGGTTGTTCCCCGGGACTCTGTGGTTGCTCCCCGGGACTCTGTGGTTGCTCCCCGGGGCTCTCTGGTTGTTCCCCGGGACTCTCTGGGTGTTCTCCGGGGCCCTGTGGTTGTTCCCCGGGGCCCTGTGGTTGTTCCATGGGACTCTGTGGATGTTCCATGGGACTCTGTGGTTGTTCCCCGGGACTCTGTGGTTGCTCCCCGGGACTCTGTAGTTGCTCCCCGGGGCTCTGTGGTTGTTCTCCGGGGCTCTGTGGTTGTTCCATGGGGCTCTGTGGTTGTTCCCCGGGGCTCTGTGGTTGTTCCCCGGGACTCTGGTTGTTCCTCGGGGCTCTGTAGTTGCTCCACGGGGCTCTGTAGTTGTTCCCCGGGACTCTGTGGTTGTTCCCCGGGACTCTGTTGTTGTTCCACGGGACTCTGTGGTTGTTCCACGGAACTCTGTGGTTGTTCCACGGGACTCTGTGGTTGTTCCCCGGGGTTCTGTGGTTGTTCCCCAGGACTCACTGGTTGTTTCCGGGATCTCTGTGGTTGCTTCCCTGGGCTCTGTGGTTGTTTCCCGGGATTCTGTGGTTGTTCCCTGGGGCTCTGTGGCTGTTCCCTGGGGCTCTATGGTTGTTCCCTGGGGCTCTGTGTTTGTTCCTGTGGTTGCTCCATGGGACTCTGTGGTTGTTCCCGGGGCTCTGTGGCTGTTCCCCGGGGCTCTGTGGTTGTTCCCCGGGACTCTGTGGTTGTTCCCCGGGACTCTGTGGTTGTTCCTCTGGACTCAATGGTTGTTTCCCGGGGCTCTCTGGTTGTTCTTCGGAACTCCTTGGACTCTGTGGTTGTTCCCCGGACTCTGTGGTTGTTCCTTGGGATTCTGTGGTTGTTCCCCGGGACTCACTGGTTGATCCCCGGAACTCACTGGTTGTTCCACGGGTTTTTTGCTTGTTCCTCAAGTTCTGTCTCAGTGGTTGGAACTCCTTGTCATAGCTCCCGCTGTACCTCTGATGTGGCACTCCCTGCATTCTGTATTTGCGACATCTACCCCTCGAGGGTGGCACTCTCTGCCTCTCTACTGTGTCATCACCTTTATACTGGTGGCAATTTTCTCGCTGAAGTGGCACCTCCAGCCTCTCTGTGCTAGAACCACTGCCTCTGTGGTTCTACTGCCTCCTCTGTGGTGACATTCGCTGTCCTAGTGTGTGGACACTACCCACTCATGTGTGTGTGGGGGCACCACCCACTCATGTGTGTGTGGGCACCACTCACTCATGTGTGTGTGAGCACCTCCCACTCATGTGTGTGTGTGGGCACAACCCACTCATGTGCGTGTGGGCACCACCCAGTCATCTGTGTGTGGGCACAACCCACTCATGTGGGTGTGTGTGGGCACAACCCACTCATGTGTGTGTGTGGGCACCACCCACTCATGTGTGTGTGGGCACCACCCACTCATGTGTGTGTGTGTGGGCACCACCCACTCATGTGTGTATGGGCACCACCCACTCATGTGTGTGTGTGGGCACCACCCACTCATGTGTGTGTATGGGCACCACCCACTCATGTGTGTGTGTGGGCACCACCCACTCATGTGTGTGTGTGGGCACCACCCACTCATGTGTGTGTATGGGCACCACCCACTCATGTGTGTGTGTGGGCACCACCCACTCATGTGTGTGTATGGGCACCACCCACTCATGTGTGTGTGTGGGCACCACCCACTCATGTGTGTGTGTGGGCACCACCCACTCATGTGTGTGTATGGGCACCACCCACTCATGTGTGTGTGTGGGCACCACCCACTCATGTGTGTGTATGGGCACCACCCACTCATGTGTGTGTGTGGGCACCACCCACTCATGTGTGTGTGTGGGCACCACCCACTCATGTGTGTGTGTGGGCACCACCCACTCATGTGTGTGTGTGGGCACCACCCACTCATGTGTGTGTGTGGGCACCACCCACTCATGTGTGTGTGTGGGCACCACCCACTCAATAACAATATGAAGCTCAATGATGAAAAAAATCAACTACTCAGATATGGAAAACTTGAGGAAATTAAAACTTAGAGTTTAAATCAAATTCTAACCACACAATAGAGCGAGACACTAAAGTGAAAGATCTGGGAGTGATAATGTCAGAGGATCTCACCTTCAAAGACCACAGCAATGTATCTACCTCATCTGCTAGAAAACTGATAAGATGGATAATGAGAACCTTGAAAATTTGGGAGGCAAAGCCCATGATGATTCTCCTCAACTCGCTTCTCTCTAGGCTGGAATACTGCTGTACACTAACTGCCCCCTTCAAGGTAGGGGAAACTGCTGACCTGGAGAATGTACAGACAATTTCCACGGCATGGGTAATTACAAAAAAACACCTAAATTACAGGGAACGGTTGAAATCCCTTGATTTGCATTCCCTGGAACGCTGGCGAGAAAGATACATGAAAATATACACTTAGAAAATCCTAGATTAATTTGTACCAAACTTGCACACGAAAATCACTCCCTACGAAAGCAAAATACTCGGCATGGGATGCAACATTGCCCCAATGAACAGCAGGGGCGCCACGACTACACTGAGAGACAACACAATAAGTGTCAGGGGCCCAAGACTTTTTAACTGCCTAGCAGTATACATAAGGGGGATTACCAATAGACCCCTGGCAGTCTTCAAGAGGGCTTTGGATAGGCACCTAAAGTCAGTACCTGACCAGCCGGGCTGTAGTTCGTACGTCGGTTTATGTGTGGCCAGCAGTAACAGTCTGGTTGATCAGACCCTGATCCACAGCGAGGCCTGGTCTCAGACCGGGCCGCGGGGGCACTATCCACTCATGTGTGTGTGGGCACTCTCTGAACACCTGAGGTGGCACTCTCTGAGCATTTGAGTTGGCACTCTCTGAACATCTGAGGTGGCACCCTCTGAAAGTCTGACGTGGCACCCTCTGAAATTCTAAGGTGTCACTCTCTGAACCAGAGTGGCACTCTGTACGTTTGAGGTAGCACTCTCTAAACCTCTGAGTGGCACCCTCTGTACGTCTGAGGTGGCACTCTGGCACCCTCTGTACGTCTTAGGTGGCAAACGCTTCCCTTCTGATGGGGCTATACATGAACTTTGGCTATGGCACCACCTGCTTCCTTGAAGTGCCGCTCACTGTTCATATACAACGAACCAGAGAAATCTAGACAGACTCGGGAAGCACTTTCCCAAAATTCTAAGCTTTTGACATTGGAATATTCTCATTGTATCCAAATTGAGAAGTCTTGAGCTCTGAAATAATTAAATATTCCCTTGCTTTCTCAAACAACCTCCCCTCTCCCTCCCTCTTTTGTTTTATTGTTTTTTTTTTACACACGGTTTTACGAGGTTAGGAAAGTGTTCTTAACTTTATTTATAACTTACGAACTGTTACCTACATCAGCTCATTTGAAAGCTTGTCTATTGTTATGAAACATACAAATAGGGAACAGCGATAGCCCTTATGCCATGGTAGATGGCATTATGCGGTACGAACATGTTCCAGACATGCGTTATCCTAGGAATATATGATCTCAGATGAAGTGATGTTCTGGAGAAGGATCCACCCAGAGTGAAGTTGCTGCTTGCTGCCTGTCTTGTGGTGTAGAAGCTCACTTCTCGCTGTCCTCGGAGCGGAAACATGTCTGGTACTTTCAAAATATTGTTTTTGTACCTAAGAGTAAATCCACCCGCATCCCAACCATGTTGATGGTTCTGCTGAAATAACAGATCTTTCTAGGTTCGGTCGAGGCGAGAGATGAGCCGTCTTGCTTTTTTCTTCATTCTTTCAAGAAGTAGCAGATGATACGGAGGGCAGACGCTCGAAGAGAGTGGAGCATACTCAAGGTGTGAGCATACTTGTGTTTCATACAGAATCTTGCAACCTCAAGATTTACAACGTGGTTTTTCATGGTCAGTTTGAACTCAAATTTCACCCAAAGGATAACAACAAAAGTATATTGTCAAATTGAACACAGTCACTTCCAACGTCAGTTATAATATTACGTCAACTCAACCACGAATAACTTCATCCATTCTTACAACTTCAAGGGTTCGTAAAACTCTTAAACTACATACATAGTATTGCCACCTTCTAGACAAATTAAAAAGAAATACAATACCCAAATATATCAAAACACGCTATGCCTCTATTGGCACCAATTCAATTGTTCTTACAAAAATACATTGTAAATTAAACTGAAACATAAAAAGCCATTTTGACATTTACACATTGTATCAAAATCATAAATACGCATAGAAAATATGTATTGAATATCATTGAAAATGTTCATAAGAAAAACCATTAATGGTATATACAAGAAAGTAAATATATATATATAATAATATATATATATATATATAATATATATATATATATATATATATATATATATATATATATATATATATATATATATATATATATATATATATATATATATATATATATATATATATAACGTCGTGCCGGATAGGCAGAACTTGCGATCTTGGCTTAAATAGCAACGCTCATCTTGCCAAATAGGACAAGTGAAAATTTGTGTATACAATAATTTCGCCAAAATCATTTTGAACCTAACCAAAAAAATATATTTCACTGTGTTTGTTTAGTATTAAATTACTGTAAACAAATCTAAAATATATTTAGTTGCGTTAGGCTAAAATAAATTGCGCTTGTTATAATAAGGTTAGGTAAGTTTTCTAAGTTCCGTTTGGTGCAAAATTATAAATTTTTACATCAACATTAATGAAAAAAATATATCTTTAAACGCATAAGAGAAAATTTTATAAAGGACTTAATTTTAAATGAGTTCTTGCTAATTGACCAGTTTTACATATTCGGCACGACATATATATATATATATATATATATATATATATATATATATATATATATATATATATATATATATATATATATATATGCAAAACAACCACTCTGAAAGAATAGAGAAATTCCAAGCGCTTTCGTGACTTCTCACATTATCAAGGAACTATGAAAGTAAAGCATCCAAGGAAGCTATATAAGGGGTCTGGCCAGCACCTCACTATCAGATCCCACAACGGTTAAACATCTGATAGTGAGGTGCTGGCCAGACCCCTTATATAGCTTCCTTGGATGCTTTACTTTCATAGTTCCTTGATAATGTGAGTAGTCACGAAAGCGCTTGGAATTTCTCTATTCTTTCAGAGTGGTTGTTTTGCATATTCTGAAATCACCTGTTTACTGTGATCTTATTGCATATATATATATATATATATATATATATATATATATATATATATATATATTATATATATATATATATATATATATATATATATATATATATATATATATATATATATATATATATATATATAGTTAGTTATAAATCGACAATTCCAAATATAACTGTATTGTACTTGAAACACTCAGAACAAATAATGCTTAAATTGCACCCCGGACATACCTCCTATAACATTCATAAAACAAACTCATCACGCTACCGCCCATTCTAGGAAACCAGCCCATTTCATCCCCCTTACCTGCCTTTCAACTCCCGTAAATCCCGTAATGTGAAATTCCTATAACCCTCACTTAAATCCCTCTCCCATCTCCCCCCATACACCTCCTTATTCCTACACTTTGTCCTATAAAAAGTTGCTGTTAACGCATTAATTCTTTCACACACGTTCGCTCCTCTCATAGCCCAAGACATATAAATATAATCCGTAATTATATACCCTACCGCATTCTCTACCATTTGATTCACCCCACCTATGTCTAAGCTTAAAACCCTCAACACCTGCAACCCCCCCCCCTTCCACTAACCTTATTACCTTACCCAACCAAACCCCTATTAGTTCAATACATTCGCAAAAATACACCATATGGAAAACAGTCTCCAATCCGCCACAAGCCTTGCATATCCCATCCTCCCGTATTCTCTTATGGAATAAAACCATTCCAGACGGTAAGATCCCATGTAAAAATCTATACATAACTTCTCGTACTTTAGGTTTTAAACGCAATTTGTTCAAACGCCCCCAAATATTACGCCAATCATACATCGGATAAACCCCTTCTACCACCGCTACCACTGCCTTACCATCCACCCCATCAAGGTTTCCCAATTTATTATGTGAAGGATCTCTCATGTTTATGATGACCCGTAACATTGCCTCACCTATTATGAACTCCCTACCCACCCACCACCGTTGCATATCCTGACGTATCTTATGAAGTCCGCCTTCCCTCGCCCCCCCTCCCGTTTATAACTACGTTTCAAATACACACTCATAATCCTCTTTTCGACAGCTATAAGACCCAGCCCTCCTCGGCCAACCGGGAGTGTGACAACCGCTCTACCTAACCATTCGCTTCCAGTACCCCAAATGAATCTAAAAACGCGCTTTTGTAACCTTTGTATCTCACTACGAAGTATCTGATATATTGCTGCTACATGCCAAAGTTTACTATATAATAGGACATTCGTTGTAATTACTCTTTGATGCAAAGTTAAGTGTGCAGCTCGTAAACCACTGAGGCGCTTCAGTACACCATCTACAATACGCACTGAATTTATTTGTTGTGCTAACTTGATATCACTTACATAAACGATCCCACATATCAGTAATTGGTCCACCTTGTTCCACCTTTCAACTACTTCACATTCCTCACTTAACCCATCCCCAAGATCCATATACTTCGTTTTCTCCTTATTGACATACCAGAAGCCTTTTCAAAAACGTTTACTAACTTTTCCACCCGAGGCAAATCCCTGTTACCACTTACTAAAATCGTTGTCATCAACATATCCAACAATGCCAGCCCCCCCCTATCACCCCTTTCGTCACCAACCCCATTTGCTACCAGTAAGACCCTAATTCCTTTATAAAAGGGATCCTGTAAACACGCAAAAAATATTTGTGAAAGGGGACAACCTTGACGTAGACCCCTGCTCATCTGAATTTGTTCTCCTAACCTTCCATTTACCTGCACCCGCAAGGATGCATCTTGATACATTAATTTGGCCCATGATATAATTTCCTATCCAAACCTGCCATCTCATAATCTTCCATAACGCTTCCCTTTCTACACTATCATATGCCGCCTCCCAATCTATAGCCAACACCCCACCCCCCCTCCCAATTTTACTCTTTCTTCAATAAAACTTCTAATCAAACCATGCCCGTCATACATAGACCTTCCCGGCACCCCATATTGTCCCTTATCAATCACTTTACCCAGGACCTTTTTTATTCTGTTAGCTAAAATTCTTGCAAAAATCTTATAATCACCACACAATAACGAAATAGCACGATAGTCTTTAACTGTTAATGGCTCACCTTTAGGCACTAGAACGACCACAGCCATCCGTTGCTGTGCCCCTAAAACCCGATCCCGCTTAAGGATATTGAATAATCTTACCAAAAACCCTTTTAAAACGCTCCAATTTTGAAGATAAAAGTCACTGGGCAACCCATCAATTCCTGGTGCCTTACCTAATTGCGCCCCGGATAAAGCTTCCCATGTCTCACACTCCGTTATCGGCCCTTCCAAAACGAATCGATCATGCTCTGTCAACTCACACTGCACAAACCTTCCAATTGACTGTAATGCTATTTCGCTTATTCCCACACTTTGCGCTTTCAACTTAACGCAAGCATCAATATACCCACTCATACCCTCAGTCGTCGTCAACACCTGGTCCACTTTATACCCTTGCATACCTACCTGAACATTCAACCCCATTAACTCCATTGCCTTGCGACGTGTGTTGACTCCGCAACACACGCGCCGACGGCCGATCTCCCCACAAAACCTCCTCAATCCCGCCCTTAAGCCTTTCCCCATCAAACCTCTCATTTTGTAAATTCCGGATATTTTCCTTCAAACTTTCAATTTCAATAACAGGATAATTAGCATTAATTTGTGCATAAATATTCGCGCAACTGCCCCTCTAAATATTTTTGAAAACCGTATTGTAACTGATTATATCTCCTCCCTCGATTAATATAATATTCCTTAAAACGTTTTTTAGCTATCGTTTCCCACCAATTAACCATGGCAACATCCCCTGGTGCTTCTACCACTAAACGATCCCACATATGTCCAAAAGACAAGAGACTATCCTCTTCCTTTAATAACTTTACATTCAATTTCCAAAATGATGGACCCCTCCGAGGCACACCCTCAATATCCACATCTATTACAACTCCTCCATGATCCGAAAAAAACACATCTATCACATTCACCCTCCGCACAGTAACCGCACAAGGCACGTACATTCGGTCCAACCTCGCCGCATAACCTCGTTTAATGAAGGTATGCTCTACCATCCCTCACCCCCCACACACATCCTTTAGCCCCACCCCGGTCAATATATCCCCCAATATACCCAAACAACACCCCGCACCTCTAGGCTCCACATCTTTACGACGTATCACGCAATTCCAATCTCCGCCTATTATTGCAACATTCGGTAAACCACGTAAAAAATAGACCAGTACGTCCTGAACAAATTTAGTTTTAATACTCACGTCACCCTCGGCCGGGCCATACACATACTAAACTAATGGGAACCCTACCCCAGGTTCCATCCACTCTAATTACCCTCCCCTCGCCCCCTTCACTACGCCTTACTATAAACGGGTTAGTTTCCTTTTCCAAAATGGCAGCCCCACCTTTCAAACGTGTCGCATGTTCCATGTACACAACCCGTTAATATTTATAGTAAAACACTTGAATTCAACAAATGGGTTTTCCTTTTGTCCCCGGCATTGACTTTACCCCAGTTAGTTTTGCAGCACCTCTGTCCCTCCCCCCTTTATTGGGAATCACCTTTGCAATCCCTTGATTATTGGGTTCACCATTCCCTCTCTGCTGTACCTCCACCCAAGACTTTTTCCCAGGGCGTTGGGCAGGAGTGAGCACATCATCAGAATCCGATGATGCTGCAGTCCTCTTTCGTGTCCCGCCCTCCACCTGCATTTTGACATCTGAAGCACCGTCCTGATGCACCTCCACCTCTACTGCATGCACCTTGAATCCTTTAGACTCTCTCGTCGACAAACCGTCATCTCCTGCCATACCATCATTCACAGCCGTCCCCAGAACTAAGCCTGGGTCTTCCACCTGATCTAGGACCGATTCCTCTAACAAGTCATCCAACGCCTTTACCAAAGGCGCCGCCACTTCTTCACGCATATTAGGTAGTCTCTCCTCAAAAACCTTATGTATGTCCAATGACTTAGATTCTCCTTGTAGCGTTACAACTGGCGATTCGAGCTCCTTTTCTTTGTCCACCTCCTCACTCCATGACAACCGTTGTTGGGGCGGTGTAGCAAGAGACTGTTCTCGCTCATCGCCTACCTCGCCCACTGGCTGCTGTTGCCGTTGCTGTTGTGTCGGGTACCCACTTCGTTTCCCACACTGCGCCGCGATGTGGTCATATGACCCACATAGCCGACACGTACGTTGTTGCCCCGCACACGTTACATAGACTTGAGTCCGTAATTCTTTCAACACAACATATGAAGGAATAGGGTGTCGAAGAGTCATTTTAACAGTATATGTACCTTCCAGCGCACCTGCATACGGTCCAGTTGCCCATCTCCCTGCTGTGGCTACGTGAACCGTCCCATAAGTACGCAGTTCACTGGTAATATCAAAATCAGTCGCCTCAAAAGGCACATTCCTGATTTTCACCCAAGTGTAATGTCGAGATACATCATGGAGTCTCACCGACACAGCTGTATTAACCGGTATGATGGTCTCCTGATACTTGTCGACCACCGCCTCGTAGACTCGTGCAGACGTCATTTTAACGAAGATTCTTGTCATTCCATTGAGTGCGACACCACTTATCTCCTCATTTGCTATACCATAGGTATCGCGAATGATCTCTGGTAATAATAAATCCATGTTGGATCCCGTGACAGCACCACGGATCGTCTCAATGCAGACAGTGTTGATTCTTCTTCTGCTATTCAGCGCCATGTTGGAGAAAATAAAGTTTCCACCAACCAACGCTAGGGGCAGCTCAATCAGGTAAACTGCGCAAAAACAAACTCAAACAGGAGCGTCTGCGCAGCTCGTCCACACGGCTCGGAGGCGATGAGGACAAATGGAGAATTACAGGAGGATATACGGAAAGGTCTGTCTTGAAATTATACCCACCAAGAAAGCCGTGAATGTAAACCAAGATCCCCAGATATCATTATTCAATGGAAATTTTAGTCCTGCTTACGGCATACTATGTATCCTTATTAACATATATTTTTTCAGTTATGTAGCAGAAAAAGTGTGTCTTTACGTTGTACTGAAAGTGACTTTCCGAGTCTTAGTCTAATTGTCAATCTCCATGAAAAAAATGTAATAAATATTACTTCTTTTGTTACACGTCACTTTTGTTACACGTCTTTTGTGACTGCAAATCACGCACAGAACCATAAATGTGCGCACGCGCGCGCCCATACACACACACTAAAAAAAAAAAAATTCGGTGATCACTTGAAAGTCGCTGGAGGTCGCTGCTGCAACCTGGCCAGGACGACTCTGTTGTTAATATCTCCGACACTATGTTGTGATGAACCGTGATGAATTAGGCCACAATATATTTCAGTACGCCATGAAACTTGGGGGACAAGAGGTTTTAGAGAGATAAAGAGAATATTTTGAGGAAATGTCTGATGAAGATGATTAATTACTCGCGGAATATTATTCTCGGGAAAAGTAATGATGAGATCAATGGTGAGTGTTGCACCGCAAGATAACTTGAAGGAAGTGAATATGAAGGCAAGGAGTGAAAGGAGCGAGAGTGAAGGGATTGCGTCTAAAAGAAGTGGGTCTGATGAAATTTAGTATGAAAGCAATGTGTATGAATAAGTAAAAACACAAAGAGAAAGTTGAAAGTGAATTTGAAGAATGCGAATATGAAAGGAGTGAGAATGAAACAAGGAAAATATAAAGAATTAAGTGTACAAAGGACGGAAATTTACAGGAAGTATGAAAAAAATAAATGACCTAGTAAGTAGGGTAAAATGGAATGCCTCTATGTGAAACGGGAACGTCATGTACCGTTGGCCTTACCGTAGAGCCTGCCTGCTCGTTGCCCTGAGCATCAACATGACTTGGGACCTAGCAGAAGATATCTTTGTTTTTGCTAGAAATGCGGAGAACTAGGGAATGAGAATTAATTTTTTTTGATAACTGCAAAGCACTAAAGGTAGGTCTATATGCATTACGTATAATCGTTGTGAGAACTGCATACAACTCAGCTGTGAAACGCTATCCGAGTCTAATAAATGACCTCGCACAACACTGTCCTGGTACACTACTACAAACCCGACACCGTCATGGGATTTATAACTATCAGTGTAAACTGTAATGGCCTGAAAATGAGACAGGAAGTGGTCGAGAAAAAGGAATAAGAACTTAAGACATTTGAGCTTTCGCACACGGCAGTGGGGAAGAACAGATTCGAGCTGTCGGAACCTCCCAAGAGAAAAGAGAAAAGTTAGATGATAGATGAACATATAAAACGAGCAACTGAAGAACAGTCAAGAGTGAATGTAGACGAAGAAAAAAGAGACGGAGTAAACAGGTGCGACGAACAAATAATGGACCTCTACTAACGTCCACTACTATCCTGTATGTAGAAGGATCGTGAGGGTCATGAGAGGAAACAAAACTAATGGAGGCAATGGGCATAACGCCGATCGTTCAAAGATGGAACATTCGCCTCTGCATATAGGCTCTCAACAGGGAAAGAACGAAAAGCAAGTTTAAAAAGAGTTGTGGAAGAAACCATAGAAAACATTTGGTTGCCATTATCTTGTATCGATAAAATTAGGGCTGAATATCTACTAGGGCATAAGAAAGGAATTTATAGGCGTATCAAAAGAGGCGAGGGTCATCTTATGAATCAGTATATTGACATTAAGAGGGACATTAAAAAGGGGATAAGAAAAGCTAAAAGGGACTATGAAATTAAAGTTGCTAGGGATTCTAAAACTAACCCAAAAAGTTTTTTCCAGGTCTATAGAACAAAAGTCAGAGATAAGATAGGTCCCCTTAAAAATAACTATGGGCATCTTACTGACAAAGAGAATGAAATGTGCTCGATTTTAAATAATTATTTTCTCTCGGTTTTTACACAGGAAGACACTAATAATATTCCGGTAATTAATTTTTATAGTGGATCAGAAGAAGATAAATTATGTAACATCACAGTCACTAGTGAAATGGTTGTGAAGCAGATAGACAGACTGAAGCAAAATAAGTCACCGGGTCCTGATGAGGTTTTTTCAAGGGTTCTAAAGGAATGCAAAATGGAAGTCTGTGAACCATTAACTAATATTTTTAATTTATCTCTTCAAACAGGTGCAGTGTCTGATATGTGGAAGATGGCTAATGTAATTCCTATTTTTAAAACAGGGGACAAGTCTTTACCGTCAAATTACCGCCCAATAAGCCTGACCTCAATTGTAGGCAAATTACTAGAGTCAATTATAGCTGAGATTATAAGAAGCCATCTCGATAAGCATAGCTTGATTAATGATACTCAGCATGGATTCACAAGAGGCCGGTCTTGTCTAACTAATTTATTAACTTTCTTCAGTAAAGCTTTTGAGGCTGTTGACCACGATAAAGAATTTGATATTATTTACTTAGATTTTAGTAAGGCATTTGATAGAGTTCCGCACCAAAGACTGTTGAAGAAAGTAGCAGCTCATGGCATTGGGGGAAGGGTGCTCTCGTGGATCGAATCATGGCTCACAGACAGGAAGCAAAGAGTGTCCATAAATGGGGTTAAATCCGAGTGGGGATCAGTAACAAGTGGCGTTCCACAGGGATCAGTCTTGGGCCCGTTGCTGTTTATAATATATATCAATGATCTTGATGAAGGAATTACTAGTGATATGAGCAAATTCGCCGATGACACGAAGATAGGTAGGATAATTGATTCAAACGTAGATGTTAGGGAACTTCAGGAGGATTTAGACAAACTCTACTCTTGGTCAGAAAAGTGGCAGATGCAGTTCAATGTAGATAAATGCAAGGTTCTGAAGCTCGGGAGTGTCCATAACCCTAGCACTTATAAGTTAAATAATGTAGAACTTAACCATACAGATTGCGAAAAGGACTTGGGGGTTATGGTAAGCAGCAACCTTAAACCAAGACAACAATGCCTAAGCGTACGTAATAAGGCAAATAGATTACTGGGATTTATATCAAGAAGTGTAAGCAACAGAAGTCCAGAGGTCATACTGCAGCTTTATACATCATTAGTAAGGCCTCACCTAGATTATGCAGCTCAATTCCGGTCTCCATATTACAGAATGGACATAAATTCGTTAGAAAACATTCAGCGTAGGATGACTAAATTAATACATAGCATTAGAAATCTTCCTTATGAAGAAAGATTGAAGACTCTTAAGTTACATTCACTTGTTAGACGAAGAATGAGGGGAGACCTGATCGAAGTGTATAAGTGGAAGATAGGTATTAATAAAGGGGATATTAACAAGGTCTTGAGGATATCTCTCCAAGAGAGAACCCGCAGTAATGGATTTAAATTAGATAAGTTTAGATTTAGAAAGGACATAGGAAAGTATTGGTTTGGAAATAGGGTAGTAGATGAGTGGAACAGTAAGAACATAAGAACATAAGAATGTAGGAACACTGCAGAAGGCCTACTGGCCCATACGAGGCAGGTCCTTATCAAAACGACATCTACCTAAAGCTACTCAAGAAATAACTCCTGTACCCCTTGACACCAATCAAACCCAGCCCCTCCCACTCATATATTTGTCCAGTCTCTTCTTAAAGCTACCCAAGGTCCTAGCCTCTATCACCCCACTGGGAAGACTGTTCCACGCATCTACAACTCTGTTAGAAAACCAGTACTTACCTATGTCCTTTCTAAATCTAAATTTATCCAACTTAAATCCATTATTCCTGGTTCTTACCTGGTTCGACACCCTCAGTACTTTATTAATGTCTCCTTTGTTTATGCCCGTCATCCACTTATACACTTCAATGATATCTCCCCTCATTCTACGCCTCTCCAGAGAGTGGAGATTTAAGGCTTTAAGTCTATCCTCATACGGGAGGTTGAACATTAAAATGGTATAAAATACCGACAGATTGTTAGGTAAGACACATATGCAACAGTTAGGTATCTTTATTTTGAAACGTTTCGCCTACACAGTAGGCTTCTTCAGTCGAGTACAGAAAAGTTGATAGAAGCAGAAGATACTTGAAGACGATGTAATCAGTCCATCACCCTTAAAATTTTGAGGTGGTCAGTCCCTCAGTCTGGAGAAGAGCATTGTTCCGTTGTCTGAAACAATATTGTTTCAGACAACGGAACAATGCTCTTCTCCAGACTGAGGGACTGACCACCTCAAAATTTTAAGGGTGATGGACTGATTACATCGTCTTCAAGTATCTTCTGCTTCTATCAACTTTTCTGTACTCGACTGAAGAAGCCTACTGTGTAGGCGAAACGTTTCAAAATAAAGATACCTAACTGTTGCATATGTGTCTTACCTAACAATACGGGAGGTTCCTTACACAGTAAATCATTTTAGTCATTCTTCTCTGTATGTTCTCTAACGAGTCTATGTCCATCCTGTAGTAAGGGGACCAAAACTGAGCAGCATAATCCAAATGAGGCCTCACTAGTGATGTATAGAGCTGCAAAATAACTCTTGGACTTCTGTTACTTATACTTCGTGAGATAAATCCAAGTAATCTGTTGGCCTTGTTGCGCACATTAAGGCACTGCTGTCTTGGCTTTAGATTTCTGCTTACCATGACTCCCAAGTCTTTTTCACATTCTGTATGACCAAGCTCTACTTCACCTAGATTATAGCTTCGAGGGTTATTTTCATTACCAAGGGCAAGTACCTTACACTTATCCACATTAAACTTCATCTGCCATTTTTCAGACCAAGACATTAATTTGTTCAAATCGTCCTGGAGTTCATTGATATCCTCCTCAGAGTGAATTATACGGCCTATCTTTGTATCATCAGCAAACTTACTCATGTCACTAGTAATCCCTTCATCAAGGTCATTAATGTAAATTATGAACAGTAGAGGCCCTAAAACTGATCCTTGTGGAACGCCACTAGTGACTAATCCCCATTCAGATTTCACTCCATTAATGGTAACTCTCTGCTTTCTATTGGTAAGCCATGCCTCAATCCATGCTAGAACTTTACCTCCTATACCATGAGCTGCCACTTTTCTTAAGAGTCTCTTGTGAGGTACTCTGTCGAAGGCTTTACTAAAATCTACCTATGTAAAGTAAAAGGACACAAGTGCAACTAATGTGACATTTATTGTGGCAACGTTTCGCTCTCCAGGAGCTTTATCAAGCCATTACAAACAATACATGGACACAGAGGGTATATAAAGGCTCAGAGTGAGGTGAATACTAGTGAGGTACCATTTCGATGTTCACTAGTGGAAGTAGTAGTAGTAGTAGTAGTAGTAGTGGTAGTGACAAAAGTAATACAATATGGTAGAGCAATTAATTCGTACATGAGTAAAAGGATATAAAAGCTATTACTTGGGTAACATAAAAATAGGTTGGACAAATATAGACTGGAATGAGGCAGGTTGTTTCAGTGTTCACTCTCTGTGCTTTGTGTAGTATAACAGGAGAGACTATGTGATGGCAGGGTTTACTGTTTTCAGGAGGATTCTTGCTAAGACTTCGGAGATGGTGAAGCTGCCGTTGTTTTGTTTAATTGTATTCGAAACAGCGATCAGTGCTGATTCAAGGCACTTGCGTGTGCGGAAATTAGTTTCTTTTATCACTAATTGGGCGTCTCTGAATTTCATAAGATGATTGGTGGAATTTCGGTGTTGTACACAGGCGTTGTTTAAGTTGTCGTTCCTACATGCGTATATGTGTTCACTGAGGCGGGTGTCGAGGTTTCTTGCTGTTTCACCTACGTAGATCTTGTCACAGCCTCCACAGGGTATAGTGTAAACTCCTGCATTGACTGGTTCGTGGTGCTTGGGTTTTGTCCTGGTTAGATCCTTTATTGAAGTGGTAGAAGCGATGGCGACTCTGGTGTTAGCTTGTGAAAGTACTTTTGAGACGTTTAGTGCAACCTGGCTGTTGGGAAGAATTATGACTTTGTTGGGAGCGGTGTTGATGCGTGGAGAATTGATGATCTGAAGAGCTCTTTTCTTGCAGTCTTTGATGAAAAAAGAAGGAAATTGTAACTCAGTGAATGTTTGGTGAATGTAAGTACATTCCTCGTCAAGAAACTCAGGACTACAAATTCGGTATGCTCTTAGGAAAAACCCGATGATGATGCCTCTTTTGGTCTTGGTATCTTGACTGGAATAGAAGTGTGTGAGATCATTTTTATTGGTGGGTTTCCGATAAACTTGAAATCTTAGGTTGTTGTCTACTTTGTGAATGAGGACGTCGAGGAAAGGTAGCTTGTCATTGGACTCTTCTTCTAGTGTAAACTGAATCGCTGGTTCAACTGCGTTGAGCCTTGCCTGAAGATCCCGTACATCAAAACGTTTTGGAGTTATTACGAGGACATCGTCCACGTAACGTAACCAAGTGACGCTTGAAGGGATGATGTTGGCGAAGTGTTCGGACTCTAGGTGTTCCATGTATAAGTTGGCTAGGACGGCACTTATTGGGGACCCCATTCCCATGCCGTAGGTTTGTTTGTAGAGCTTGTTATTGAAGGAAAAACAGTTGAAGTTAACACAGAGTTAACACAGAGTTCAATTTTTCATCAAAGACTGCAAGAAAAGAGCTCTTCAGATCATCAATTCTCCACGCATCAACACCGCTCCCAACAAAGTCATAATTCTTCCCAACAGCCAGGTTGCACTAAACGTCTCAAAAGTACTTTCACAAGCTAACACCAGAGTCGCCATCGCTTCTACCACTTCAATAAAGGATCTAACCAGGACAAAACCCAAGCACCACGAACCAGTCAATGCAGGAGTTTACACTATACCCTGTGGAGGCTGTGACAAGATCTACGTAGGTGAAACAGCAAGAAACCTCGACACCCGCCTCAATGAACACATATACGCATGTAGGAACGACAACTTAAACAACGCCTGTGTACAACACCGAAATTCCACCAATCATCTTATGAAATTCAGAGACGCCCAATTAGTGATAAAAGAAACTAATTTCCGCACACGCAAGTGCCTTGAATGAAGTCGAAGGAGAGTTCGACGATCTGTTCCCCCTCGAAAGATTAGCGAGAGTTTTAAGGAGGTTTAGTCGACTATGGCAAGTTGTTTTCGGGGAAGTAATCTTAAGTTTCCAGGACAACCGGCAACCAAACAGAACACCGAGAAATCTGACTGTAACACGTTCGGGGATACTGGAATCTTACAGGTATAATGGAGTACCAGAGACAACACAACATCTAGTAATGTAATCTGGTGCGTTTAAACTCACGAGTACTGGCTCATTGGTCGCTAGCATTTTAGCGAGAGACTGCTGCTAGGTGGCAGTTAGCGCCTGCACCAGCTATAGCAAAGTCATAAAGTGATGAATAAATATTAGATGTTAGAACAGAGGCCAAATCATTAATAGCTAGTAGAAAAAGAGTGGTGAGAGCCAAACGTTAAATACAGACAAAGACAGTGTACACGAGTTAGCTTTCCTCTCTGACGTATAAAAAAGTCAATTATAAGACACTTAAAAAAAATCAGACGAATGTAGGAAAAAAAATTCAGATGAATGTAGGAAAAAGCTGTGAAAGGAAGATTGATGAATTTGTAACCTGGATCTAAGAAGAATTAAGACTCTGACGGTCGTTCTCATGATGTTCACACGTCTTTTCTTAGTGATAAATAGTAGATTGTATTAACAGTGCAATTTATTAGGTAAAGATAGTGAAGAGGGTGATGACCCACAAACATAGTATGCTTCTAAAATTATAGAGAAAAGGGTGAGTGTGCCGTAAACCCTAGTGAAGAAGTTGTTGTATAATAAACATAGTTAAGAGAGTGATATCCAACAGAGTAACGAAGATGATGTCACAAATATATTGAAGAGGCAACATCACACTAAAACCTGACTTTTGATTCATTCTTTTCTGATATAACTTCATTGGATCCGTCCCTCATTATCTTTGATAGATTGTTATCACCTGTCTGCTGCAATGTTTGAATTGTGATATACAAGAAGTCACAGATACTCTTGTGATCTGAGGTCAATGGTTTTAACCAGTGCGAATTGTTTGTATCATAAAACTCTGTGTATGGTCAAAATGCAACGTATGTTACATTTTGCGAAGCAGCTGATTGTTCCACATGTATGTTCCGTATGTTAGTGTACTTTTCTTGTGTCTTACTCAGTTGTTCATGTGTGTTTTCTGTACCGTTTTATGTGTTACAGTTCAGCTTTTGCATGTTACTGTGCTGTTGTTGCATATTACTAAACTGTTTTTGTATGTTGCTAAACTTTTTTTGTATGTCACTGTATATTTTTTTGCATCTTACTGTGCCGTAATATGTGTTAATCTACCTTTCTTATGCATTTATTTGTTGTTCTTTTATGTTCCTGTAATGTTTATGTATAATAAAGGTTCCAGGAACTCTAAACTTCCCTGCTACATCTTTCACATCAGTGTCTCCCAGGATCCCTTTGTCTCATTCACATCTTCACTTATTTATCTATACAATATTAGTTCAGATAATGGAGAGAGACAAACTAATTTAAAGTATTTAAAGAGGTGGACTAGTAAGTCTAGAGATAAAGACACATCTGCAAAGGTTTATTCTCGACCAGCCTACCGTGATGACTCCATCGTTTTCTAAACTCAATCTCAATTCTATCATACACATTGACTGCACCTACTGCTTAATTTACTTGAAAAAATATTTTGCAATTCTTTCTGATATAATGTTTGAGTGTTGTGAACTGTATCAGAGACGAAGGTTGACACTCAAGATTCTCTTCACTAACGAAAAGATGCTAAAAAATATTCAGAAATAATTATCGTAAAATTCTTCAGTAGCCTCGGCGGTTTTAAAAGTTTCCTATCGTCACTGAAAGTTATAATGGGTTTATTAGCTGGAGTCACTTGGTTACAATAGTTATAATATTTACAAGAAGACGCTAGTAAGAGATCTAAGAATGTGGAAACAAGATAAGTGAAATACAGTGGCTAAATAATGCTGAAGGGAAACCAGAAATAATAATTAAATAATTAAACAAATCTCTCTTTCTCACTTAGCATCTTTTTCAAATCTTCATTTATCTCAAAAAATGTCCTCGTCTCATCAGCAAGAAAATATAATTTACCATCTCGGGAGAAACCAAAAAAACTACGTTTACTCTCACTCTGCCATCATCTCACCGGCTGCTCTTGACTAACCTCAAATATACCTAAAGTACTTGTCATCTCACCCTGCTGTCGTCTCTCTCACCCTGTTAACTACTAAATAATCCTGTTATCTTCATCACTGAATCGAATTGTATTTGCAGGGGTCATGACTCAGCTCCTGGCCTTGCCTCCTAGAATACTGGGATTGGCATCACTGATTCTTGGCCACTTACACCATATCATATTTACTTTTGAAGCTGTGTCTCTTCCAAATCATTTCATTACTCAACCTGAGATTTAAAAAAAATGCTTTCTTACATCCCTATTAATTACAATCTATTAATTACCAGAAAAGTTTGCGACCACTGTCAGCCTCAGGTTTAGTTATCCCTGAGTTACCAGACCATGCCACGTGGAGGCCAGTGGTTCGTCTTTAGGCCCCCCCCTTGCACTCTCTACCATCTTGGTGTTTCCCTCATGTCCTTCTCTCGGATTATCATTTGGATCATGTCTCCAGGTCCCCATCCGTCGGCCTAAGGGTGTCAACCCTTCCACACTCCCCACTTCCATTTTTTTGGTGCTTTCCCTAGTTTCATCTGTGTTCCCTCAGATGAACTCCCTTCCTCACTTCCCCAGGTTCTGCATTTTGTTGCATCTTCCAAAGTTAGCTGTTTCTGGCACCTTCCGGTGATCTTGCGAGGTGCAAACTTGGGCTTTTTTAACTGGTCTAGTCAGGTGTGGTCACAGTCAGAAGTAGTCGTCAGAAGATGAGGTGTGGTTATAGGTGTAGTCACAGGTGAGGTCATAGATAAGTGACGTCATAGTCTGGTGTTTTCATAGGTGTGATCATAGTTGAGGTCATAGTTATGTGAGGTCATAGTTAGGTCATAGTTAGGTGTGGTCATAGTCATAGTCATAGTTATATGGTGTGGTCATAGGTGAGGTCATAGTTACGTGTAGTCATACTTAGGTATGGTCATAATTGAGGTAATAGTTGAGTGTGGTCATAGTTGGGTATGGTCATAGTTATGTGTGGTCATAGTTGGGTATGGTCATAGTTATGTGTGGTCATAGTTGGGTGTGGTCATAGTTGGGTGTGGTCATAGTTGGGTGTGGTCATAGTTGGGTATGGTCATAGTTGGGTGTGGTCATAGTTGGGTATGGTCATAGTTGGGTATGGTCATAGTTGGGTATGGTCATAGTTGGGTATGGTCATAGATGGGTATGGTCATAGATGGGTATGGTCATAGATGGGTATGGTCATAGATGGGTGTGGTCATAGATGGGTGTGGTCATAGATGGGTGTGGTCATAGATGGGTGTGGTCATAGATGGGTGTGGTCATAGGGGTATGGTCATAGATGGGTATGGGGTGTGGTCATAGATGGGTATGGTCATAGATGGGTGTGGTCATAGATGGGTGTGGTCATAGATGGGTGTGGTCATAGATGGGTATGGTCATAGATGGGTCATAGATGGGTATGGTCATAGATGGGTATGGTCATAGATGGGTATAGTCATAGATGGGTCATAGATGGGTGTGGTCATAGGGGTCATAGATGGGTCATGGTCATAGATGGGTGTGGTCATAGATGGGTGTGGTCATAGATGGGTGTGGTCATAGATGGGTGTGGTCATAGATGGGTCATAGATGGTCATAGATGGGTCATAGATGGGTGTGGTCATAGATGGGTGTGGTCATAGATGGGTGTGGTCATAGATGGGTGTGGTCATAGATGGGTGTGGTCATAGATGGGTGTGGTCATAGATGGGTGTGGTCATAGATGGGTGTGGTCATAGATGGGTGTGGTCATAGATGGGTGTGGTCATAGATGGGTGTGGTCATAGATGGGTGTGGTCATAGATGGGTGTGGTCATAGATGGGTGTGGTCATAGATGGGTGTGGTCATAGATGGGTGTGGTCATAGATGGGTGTGGTCATAGATGGGTGTGGTCATAGATGGGTGTGGTCATAGATGGGTGTGGTCATAGTTGTGTCTTTTTCATTATTTACTTTCTTCGTACCATATATCTTTGGAACATAGTGCACCACAACATTCAGTATGTAATATATGTTTACACTGATACATCACAGTACATAACAGTATGGGAGACATTAAACACACAGTCGTACTGGCCAGGTTGTGGCAACACACAGTCGTACTGGCCAGGTTGTGGCAACACACAGTCGTACTGGCCAGGTTGTGGCAACACACAGTCGTACTGGCCAGGTTGTGGCAGCCACCACCAAAATTCTTGTCAGTAGATCGAATCATCCAAGTTGACAGTTTTTATTTTCATCACTGAGAGTTGTTTTGTATCTGTGATGGTGAATATTTTTATGCTATTAGTGAAGAGTTGAGAGAAGTGTATATGTGAAAACTGAGAGAATAATTTAATAATTCATTCTAATTAAACTAACCGTTTATTAAGATGATTTATAAGAACTTCTTCTTTGTCTTAACCACAAGTCTGTCAAGTTAGTCACTTCTTCACATTTTTACATCTTTTCCCAAAGAATTTACTGAAAATATTGTAACTCTTTCCATTTCCTTAAGAAAAGCTAAATTATATAATCAAGAATTTTCTTGATTCTCTTGTAATTCTTCTACAGTTTTGCTTAATTTAAACAATTATGTGGGAGAGTGCAGATATGCTTATGAGAAAGTGTACACATGTACACCGGAGGTGACCTTGCTGCCAGAGGTCACTCAGTGTGATAAGAACCTCCTGAGTTTCAGGGTCACTGCTGTATTCACAGATGTACCAGCTGACACTGCCCATAACCGTCTAGAGAAAGTTATTGACAGTTCAGTGTTACTGAACTGCCTGTGAATTTGATTGAGTTATGCCTTAGTTTCCAGGGAAGTAAATACCAGTAACTTTTTGGACTAGACATTAGCTCACCGCTTAATACAGTCCTTGCTAATTTGTTTATTTTTCCTAACTTGGATGTGGTACGTGGATGATATTTAGTCATAGTGCCAATAGTCTTGAAGTGTATAATATCCTCAATGCAATCAACAATGAAACATACTATTAATTTCACAAAGAATAATCCTACTACCGTAGTTGGAACAAATTCACATCTAACCTGTCAATAGAAGAGCCTTATGACGATATTTCAGTTTGTCACATTTGACTTGACAGCTTTCCAAGACGGAGCGAAACGTCGTCACAAAAGTTACTGTCCTTAGAGTGGGCCACCTGTGAATATTATGTTCATTGGAAGGGAGAACAACGAACTTCCATTCTCGATGTAGTGCTGCTCAAAGATGATTAGTTGCATTCCTACTCCCGCCATAATGGGACCAGGAGAGGAGTTTACATAGGCTTTTGCCTCAGATTCTTAGAATGTCCAATCGATAATTCCTCGTGGCAGAGTGCACATACCTCATGCATTCAGCTCGCTTACGCAATAATGCAAAAAAATTCCAACTTGCATCTTACGCTGGACTGAATTCGACCTCGTTGAAGCAAAATTTTTTAGATACATCGTTCTTGGGGCCAGCAAGTGGCAGCTAACGTGTCCAGCCTACTGGATAATAAACTTGTTAAAGTAACCACTAACTCTTTAATATTTATTAAGAATTTAGTGCAGAAGCACATGAGCAAATCTAACTAGCGCAGAAAAATTCATAATTCTATACGAAGAAAAGGTAAGAGAAGAAATACCATGACCATAAAAGCAATGTCTATCATTCACAGAAGCACTCAAAGGCGCCTTAAAAAATAGAATAAGGTCAAGTTAAATATTTATAAAATTAATCTATGGAAACGAGAAGCTGTAAAGTGAAAACAACCTTTCTTAAATTTAATCTCAAATGCATATAAAAGCCTGATAACATGTTTACACTATCATATATTAAATATGTAATATAGCTAGGTCTAAACACTGCATATACAGAACATATATTACTTACCTTAAAATATTTTTGTTCTTCGCTTATAGTGAATGATGAATATATTTACTGAAGAAGTCTGAATAAATGAAGAATTGGTATAATTGAAAACCGCTGCATTAGAGAATTGTTGTAAAGCAAAGTGCTGTAAAGCGGGGCTCTCCAGTGGTCTTTATTACTGAAGCAAAGTGCTGTAAAGCGGGGCTCTCCAGTAGTCTTTATTACTGAAGCAAAGTGCTGTAAAGCGGGGCTCTCCAGTAGTCTTTATTACTGAAGCAAAGTGCTGTAAAGCTGGGCTCTCCAGTGCTGTAAAGCTTCTCCATTACTGAAGCAAAGTGCTGTAAAGCTGGGCTCTCCAGTGGTCTTTATTACTGAAGCAAAGTGCTGTAAAGCTGGGCTCTCCAGTAGTCTTTATTACTGAAGCAAAGTGCTGTAAAGCTGGGCTCTCCAGTGGTCTTTATTACTGAAGCAAAGTGCTGTAAAGCTGGGCTCTCCAGTAGTCTTTATTACTGAAGCAAAGTGCTGTAAAGCTGGGTGGTCTTTATTACTGAAGCAAAGTGCTGTAAAGCTGGGCTCTCCAGTCTTTATTACTGAAGCAAAGTGCTGTAAAGCAGTAGTCTTTATTACTGAAGCAAAGTGCTGTAAAGCTGGGCTCTCCAGTAGTCTTTATTACTGAAGCAAAGTGCTGTAAAGCTGGGCTCTCCAGTGGTCTTTATTACTGAAGCAAAGTGCTGTAAAGCTGGGCTCTCCAGTAGTCTTTATTACTGAAGCAAAGTGCTGTAAAGCTGGGCTCTCCAGTAGTCTTTATTACTGAAGCAAAGTGCTGTAAAGCTGGGCTCTCCAGTAGTCTTTATTACTGAAGCAAAGTGCTGTAAAGCTGGGCTCTCCAGTAGTCTTTATTACTGAAGCAAAGTGCTGTAAAGCTGGGCTCTCCAGTGGTCTTTATTACTGAAGCAAAGTGCTGTAAAGCTGGGCTCTCCAGTAGTCTTTATTACTGAAGCAAAGTGCTGTAAAGCGGGGTTCTCCAGTAGTCTTTATTACTGAAGCAAAGTGCTGTAAAGCTGGGCTCTCCAGTAGTCTTTATTACTGAAGCAAAGTGCTGTAAAGCTGGCTCTCCAGTAGTCTCCAGTAGTCTTTATTACTGAAGCAAAGTGTTGTAAAGCGGGACTCTCCAGTAGTCTTTATTACTGAAGCAAAGTGCTGTAAAGCGGGGCTCTCCAGTAGTCTTTATTACTGAAGCAAAGTGCTGTAGTCTTTATTACTGAAGCAAAGTGCTGTAAAGCGGGGCTCTCCAGTAGTCTTTATTACTGAAGCAAAGTGCTGTAAAGCTGGGTTCTCCAGTAGTCTTTATTACTGAAGCAAAGTGCTGTAAAGCGGGGCTCTCCAGTAGTCTTTATTACTGAAGCAAAGTGCTGTAAAGCGGGGCTCTCCAGTAGTCTTTATTACTGAAAAGTGCTGTAAAGCGGGGCTCTCCAGTAAAGCTGTAAAGGGCTCTCCAGTAGTCTTTATTACTGAAGCAAAGTGCTGTAAAGCGGGGCTCTCCAGTAGTCTTTATTATTGGTGTGTATACAATATATTTTAAATTATTTTTGATGTGTCTGGCCCTGAGCCGCTGCCAGACTGGAGGGGGTCGCCTGGTCCATTATAATGACCTTGTCTGGGAGTTTTCTCACCTGCTCTGACTGTCTACTCAGGGAGTAGACAGATCCACTATGACTGTCTCGTTTGTTAGTCCTCCCATCCTCTGTGACTGACATTGCTTACTGTCCTCTCTATCTCTTCCCCCAACCCTCATCTTTTCCCTACCTTCTCTCTTCGCTGTCTCCACCACTAACACATTCTCCTCCGCTCCATTTTTGCCACCCTCCAACTCCAGTTCCTCTTCTTCTTCCATTCCCCACTATCTCATCCTCTTCCATTCCCCACTATCTCATCCTCTTCCATTCCCCACTATCTCATCCTCTTCCATTCCCCACTATCTCATCCTCTTCCATTCCCCACTATCTCATCCTCTTCCATTCCCCACTATCTCATCCTCTTCCATTCCCCACTATCTCATCCTCTTCCATTCCCCACTATCTCATCCTCTTCCATTCCCCACTATCTCATCCTCTTCCATTCCCCACTATCTCATCCTCTTCCATTCCCCACTATCTCATCCTCTTCCATTCCCCACTATCTCATCCTCTTCCATTCCCCACTATCTCATCCTCTTCCATTCCCCCACTATCTCATCCTCTTCCATTCCCCACTATCTCATCCTCTTCCATTCCCCCACTATCTCATCCTCTTCCATTCCCCACTATCTCATCCTCTTCCATTCCCCACTATCTCATCCTCTTCCATTCCCCACTATCTCATCCTCTTCCATTCCCCACTATCTCATCCTCTTCCATTCCCCACTATCTCATCCTTTTCCATTCCCCATTATCTCATCCTTTTCCATTCCCCACTATCTCATCCTCTTTTTTCACCTTTCCCCATCTTCCTCTTTTTCCCCACCTTCTCTCCTCCCCAACTTCTCCACTACCCGTAGCAACGACCTCCACCTTTACCACCAGCAACCACCACCACTACCACCACCAATAACCACTACCGACACACGTTCACCATTTCACCACCATAACAACCAGGCACCAACCACTACAACAACCAGTTCCACAACCACAACAACAACCAGTACCACCCTGACGTCAGCAACCACCAGGTAATCTTTTGAAATGTTTCGATTCACGCCTATTCTGAACCCAGTTATCATTTATTTGCCTCCATTTTCGATGTCTTCTTTTTGATTCCCTCGAATCAGACCTTAACTTTTTACATAATGTAGTTTCGATATCTTAGAACTTTTTAAAATATGTCTCCCTACTGGACTTTCACGAGTTATTGACCATAGGCATAATATTTCTACCTAATATGTAAGAGTAACAGACGAGAGATCTGTGTGTCCACCTGAATGAATGTTGAATTTCCACAACTTGGACGAGTTAAACATCACTTGTGTGTTACACAGAAATTCAACTGGACATTTAATACATTTTAATGAGGCACAACTCGTGCTCGCTGAACCTGAGCTTAAGAACATGAAAACATAACATAAGAATGCAAGAACACTGCGACAGGCCTACTGGCCCATACTAGGCACGTTCTTTTTAAACATAAACCTTGAAGTACCCAAAGAATACGCTTAGATAAGCCAACTAACTCATGTACAAGTCCCATTCAAATCCAACCCCTATCACTTGCGTATTTATTCAACCTATATGTGCAGCTACCCATGGTTTCAGCTTTAAGGACCCTACTAGGCAGACTGTTCCACTCATCAACTACGCAGTCTCCAAACCAGGACTTCCTGTATCCTTTCTAAACCTAAACTTATCTAATTTTAATCCGTTATTTCATCCATTATTTAGAGGGATATTCTCAGAACTTTATTTGTATCACCTATATTTATGCCCCTCTCACACTTAAACAATTCAATCTGTCCCTCAGCCTGGAAAAGAGTTCTGTTCCATAGTCTGAAACAATCTGAAGAAACTAGCGACAGGGTGGAGACTTATATACTATCGGCAGGAGAGGTGCAGAGTGTTAGAAGAGAGAATGTAGTCACTGGGAGGTCACGTCCCTCTCAGATCCAAGGTGTTTTCTCTTCTGTACCAAGATGCCATTGTGTTGCAGTATCTGACAGTGAATATCATAAATGGTATACAATATCGACAGGTTGGTAAGACACATGGGCAATAGTTAAGTTGCTCCTCTCTCTTATGTGCGGGTTATTTGTGTATACCCACACACATACAAACATACACACACACACACAAGCATACAAACATACACACACAAACACACACAGGAGCTGTGACACGACCCCTGCAATCACAAATAGGTGAGTACACACACTAATTTTTTTAGTAACTTAATACATGGAAACTAAATTAAATCTTAGGGTTTGAGGAGTGGCATGATCTGAAGAATGTGAGAGGTATGAGCTCTAGCAGGTTGTGTCTAAACTCCAGAATTTTGTATGTGGCATGACCTCCAGAATGTTGTGAGAGGCATGACCTCCAGGAGGTTGTGAGTGGCATGACCTCCAGGAGGTTGTGAGTGGCATGACCTCCAGGAGGTTGTGAGTGGCATGACCTCCAGGAGGTAGTGAGTGGCATGACCTCCAGGAGGTTGTGAGTGGCATGACCTCCAGGAGGTAGTGAGTGGCATGACCTCCAGGAGGTAGTGAGTGGCATGACCTCCAGGAGGTAGTGAGTGGCATGACCTCCAGGAGGTAGTGAGTGGCATGACCTCCAGGAGGTAGTGAGTGGCATGACCTCCAGGAGGTGACCTCCAGTGAGTGTGAGTGGCATGACCTCCAGGAGGTAGTGAGTGGCATGACCTCCAGGAGGTAGTGAGTGGCATGACCTCCAGCAGGTAGTGAGTGGCATGACCTCCAGGAGGTAGTGAGTGGCATGACCTCCAGGAGGTAGTGAGTGGCATGACCATGACCTCCAGGAGGTAGTGAGTGGCATGACCTCCAGGAGGTAGTGAGTGGCATGACCTCCAGGAGGTAGTGAGTGGCATGACCTCCAGGAGGTAGTGAGTGGCATGACCTCCAGGAGGTAGTGAGTGGCATGACCTCCAGGAGGTAGTGAGTGGCATGACCTCCAGGAGGTAGTGAGTGGCATGACCTCCAGGAGGTAGTGAGTGGCATGACCTCCAGGAGGTAGTGAGTGGCATGACCTCCAGGAGGTAGTGAGTGGCATAACCTCCAGGTAGTGAGTGGCATAACCTCCAGGAGGTAGTGAGTGGCATGACCTCCAGGAGGTAGTGAGTGGCATGACCTCCAGGAGGTAGTGAGTGGCATGACCTCCAGGAGGTAGTGAGTGGCATGACCTCCAGGAGGTAGTGAGTGGCATGACCTCCAGGAGGTAGTGAGTGGCATGACCTCCAGGAGGTATGACCTCCAGAGTAGTGAGTGGCATGACCTCCAGGAGGTAGTGAGTGGCATGACCTCCAGGAGGTAGTGAGTGGCATGACCTCCAGGAGGTAGTGAGTGGCATGACCTCCAGGAGGTAGTGAGTGGCATGACCTCCAGGAGGTAGTGAGTGGCATGACCTCCAGGAGGTAGTGAGTGGCATGACCTCCAGGAGGTAGTGAGTGGCATGACCTCCAGGAGGTAGTGAGTGGCATGACCTCCAGGAGGTAGTGAGTGGCATGACCTCCAGGAGGTAGTGAGTGGCATGACCTCCAGGAGGTAGTGAGTGGCATGACCTCCAGGAGGTAGTGAGTGGCATGACCTCCAGGAGGTAGTGAGTGGCATGACCTCCAGGAGGTAGTGAGTGGCATGACCTCCAGGAGGTAGTGAGTGGCATGACCTCCAGGAGGTAGTGAGTGGCATGACCTCCAGGAGGTAGTGAGTGGCATGACCTCCAGGAGGTAGTGAGTGGCATGACCTCCAGGAGGTAGTGAGTGGCATGACCTCCAGGAGGTAGTGAGTGGCATGACCTCCAGGAGGTAGTGAGTGGCATGACCTCCAGGAGGTAGTGAGTGGCATGACCTCCAGGAGGTAGTGAGTGGCATGACCTCCAGGAGGTAGTGAGTGGCATGACCTCCAGGAGGTAGTGAGTGGCATGACCTCCAGGAGGTAGTGAGTGGCACCTCCAGGACCTCCAGGAGGTAGTGAGTGGCATGACCTCCAGGAGGTAGTGAGTGGCATGACCTCCAGGAGGTAGTGAGTGGCATGACCTCCAGGAGGTAGTGAGTGGCATGACCTCCAGGAGGTAGTGAGTGGCATGACCTCCAGGAGGTAGTGAGTGGCATGACCTCCAGGAGGTAGTGAGTGGCATGACCTCCAGGAGGTAGTGAGTGGCATGACCTCCAGGAGGTAGTGAGTGGCATGACCTCCAGGAGGTAGTGAGTGGCATGACCTCCAGGAGGTAGTGAGTGGCATGACCGCCAGACCTCCAGGAGGTAGTGAGTGGCATGACCTCCAGGAGGTAGTTAGTGGCATGACCTCCAGGAGGTAGTGAGTGGCATGACCTCCAGGAGGTAGTGAGTGGCATGTCCTCCAGGAGGTAGTGAGTGGCATGACCTCCAGGAGGTAGTGAGTGGCATGACCTCCAGGAGGTAGTGAGTGGCATGACCTCCAGGAGGTAGTGAGTGGCATGACCTCCAGGAGGTAGTGAGTGGCATGACCTCCAGGAGGTAGTGAGTGGCATGACCTCCAGGAGGTAGTGAGTGGCATGACCTCCAGGAGGTAGTGAGTGGCATGACCTCCAGGAGGTAGTGAGTGGCATGACCTCCAGGAGGTAGTGAGTGGCATGACCTCCAGGAGGTAGTGAGTGGCATGACCTCCAGGAGGTAGTGAGTGGCATGACCTCCAGGAGGTAGTGAGTGGCATGACCTCCAGGAGGTAGTGAGTGGCATGACCTCCAGGAGGTAGTGAGTGGCATGACCTCCAGGAGGTAGTGAGTGGCATGACCTCCAGGAGGTAGTGAGTGGCATGACCTCCAGGAGGTAGTGAGTGGCATGACCTCCAGGAGGTAGTGAGTGGCATGACCTCCAGGAGGTAGTGAGTGGCATGACCTCCAGGAGGTAGTGAGTGGCATGACCTCCAGGAGGTAGTGAGTGGCATGACCTCCAGGAGGTAGTGAGTGGCATGACCTCCAGGAGGTAGTGAGTGGCATGACCTCCAGGAGGTAGTGAGTGGCATGACCTCCAGGAGGTAGTGAGTGGCATGACCTCCAGGAGGTAGTGAGTGGCATGACCTCCAGGAGGTAGTGAGTGGCATGACCTCCAGGAGGTAGTGAGTGGCATGACCTCCAGGAGGTGGCAGTGAGGGAGGTAGTGAGTGGCATGACCTCCAGGAGGTAGTGATTGGCATGACCTCCAGCAGGTAGTGAGTGGCATGACCTCCAGGAGGTAGTGGCATGACCTCCAGCATGACCTCCAGGAGGTAGTGAGTGGCATGACCTCCAGGAGGTAGTCAGTGGCATGACCTCCAGGAGGTAGTGGCATGTCCAGGAGTGTGAGTGGCATGACCTCCAGGAGGTAGTGAGTGGCATGACCTCCAGGAGGTAGTGAGTGGCATGACCTCCAGGAGGTAGTGAGTGGCATGACCTCCAGGAGGTAGTGAGTGGCATGACCTCCAGGAGGTAGTGAGTGGCATGACCTCCAGGAGGTAGTGAGTGGCATGACCTCCAGGAGGTAGTGAGTGGCATGACCTCCAGGAGGTAGTGAGTGGCATGACCTCCAGGAGGTAGTGAGTGGCATGACCTCCAGGAGGTAGTGAGTGGCATGACCTCCAGGAGGTAGTGAGTGGCATGACCTCCAGGAGGTAGTGAGTGGCATGACCTCCAGGAGGTAGTGGCATGACCTCCAGGAGGTAGTGAGTGGCATGACCTCCAGGAGGTAGTGTCATGACCTCCAGGAGGTAGTGAGTGGCATGACCTCCAGGAGGTAGTGAGTGGCATGACCTCCAGGAGGTAGTGAGTGGCATGACCTCCAGGAGGTAGTGAGTGGCATGACCTCCAGGAGGTTGTGAGTGGCATGACCTCCAGGAGGTAGTGAGTGGCATGACCTCCAGGAGGTAGTGAGTGGAGGTAGTGAGTGGCATGACCTCCAGCATGACCTCCAGGAGGTAGTGAGTGGCATGACCTCCAGGAGGTAGTGAGTGGCATGACCTCCAGGAGGTAGTGAGTGGCATGACCTCCAGGAGGTAGTGAGTGGCATGACCTCCAGGAGGTAGTGAGTGGCATGACCTCCAGGAGGTAGTGAGTGGCATGACCTCCAGGAGGTAGTGAGTGGCATGACCTCCAGGAGGTAGTGAGTGGCATGACCTCCAGGGCGTCGTGAGTGGCACCTCCAGTCCAGGAGGTAGTGAGTGGCATGACCTCCAGGAGGTAGTGAGTGGCATGACCTCCAGGAGGTAGTGAGTGGCATGACCTCCA
>NW_027195324.1:120000-167500 GCF_038502225.1 Cherax quadricarinatus | reverse complement strand
CTCCCTCATTATCTGTACATATTCGTTTCTGGCTCTTCGGCTAATCTCTTTATCTTCCTGGGTCGTTTGTCTTCTGCAATTTTTCCATTCTCTAGTGCACTTGGTTTTTGGCTCCCTACACTTTTGGGTGAACCAAGGACTCCTTCTGGTCTTCCAATTATTTCTGTTTTCCGTGGAAGCAAACCTCTCTCTACCTCCTTGCATTTTGTTGCCACATAGTCCATCACTTCTTTTACTGGTTTTCCTGCCAATTCTCTCTCCCACTGAATGTTTTGCAGGAAATTCCTCATGCCTGTGTAGTCCCCCCTTTTGTAGTCTGGCTTCTCCTGCCCTATTTCTGCTACCCTCTCCACTTGTAGCTCAACTATGTATTCAAAGCACAAAACCACATGATCACTAGTTTCAAAGGGCCTTTCATATGTGATATCCTCGATATCCGAACTACTCAAGGTGAATACTAGGTCTAGTCAAGCTGAATCATCCTCACCTCTCTCTCTAGTAGTGTCTCGAACATGTTTATGCATAAGGTTATCCAGTACCACATCCATCATCTTGCCTGTCCATGTTTCGGAACCCCCATGGGGATCCAGGTTTTCCCAGTTAATCTCTTTTGGTTGAAATCACCAATAACTAGTAAATTTACTCTACACATGTGAGCTCTTCTGGTCGCCTCGTCTAGTGTGTCGACCATTGCTCTGTTGCTCTCTTCGTGTTCTTCTCTTGACCTTTGCAGTTCTGCGGTGGGTTGTATATTACTGCAATTAACACTTTTGGCCCTCAGACTGGATTGTTCCTTCTATGTAGACCCTATCGCCCATTCCATCTATTCTTTCCATTTCCTCAAATCCCCACCGATTTTTGATGAGCAGTGCAACTCCTCCTCCTCCTCTGCTCCCTCCTTCCCTCTCTCTCTCCCTCCCTCCCTCCCTCCCTCCTTCCTCTGTTCTCTCCCTACTTCTTTATGTCGCTTTCTCCTTCCTTATCTCTCTCTTCTTCATCCCTTGAATGCCTTTTAACCTATCTCCTTTTCAGTTTCTTTTCTCCTTTTATCCCTCCCATTCTGAATCTTCTACCTTCCATTCCTACTCTCTCTCTCTCTCTATGTCTGTCTGTCTCATCTCCCCATCTCTGTATTTCTTTCTCTTTTCTTTCCCTCCGTCGATCCCTCCCTCCCTCCTTCCCTCCCTCCCTTCCCTTCCCTCCCTACCTCCCTCTCATCCTTCCCTCCCTTACTGAATTATTTCCACCTGTTGATACCGGTGGAAATAATTCACTAATTTTTTTGAAAACTTGTCTCTATTTTCCAGCCTCTCTCACTTTATTTTCTCCTTCTCTCCATCACTCTCTTCCACCGTCCATCCCTCTTTTCCTCTCTCCTTCCATCATTAAGTTTCTCCCTCATTTTTTACCTTTTCCATCATCAGGTATTACAACCTAGGATTTCAAATGGCCTGTTATCCCAGGTGTAATGGGAGCAAATAAACACAGTAGAAAAAGTTTAGACTTATATTATCCTTCACCAATTATAACAGCAATATGTACACTATGTACAGTGATAAATATAGTGCACTCCACGGTAAGCAAGGCAGAAATAGAAGCCACAAGATAGCAGACCGTGCTTCAACCAGCTCTAGAGTGGGAATGACAAGGGCAGACAGGAGAGCGGTATCCACATAACCTCTGCGATTGTCAATCCCACCTTCTTATTGGCTATGGTCACTAGTTGAACGATGGGGCCCCATCATCAACTCTTAGCAACCTGGTTCGCTGGTTGGGGGAGATAGCCTGTAAATGAGGGTGTGTCCATGCGCCGAATAAAGGTTACGTACTCTTTGCATGCCACATCAGGTCTTCCCTTTCTTATCTATATCCTACTTATTCCTCCCATATACCTTTCCTTCTTCTCTTCCAACCTCTAATTTATCCTTCCTCCCTCCTGTGTAAACATTCTTCCCTCATTACATTCTACTTTCTCTTAACCTCCATCCTTCCTTCCATCACTCCCATCCTACCAATCACTTTCCTATGTTCTGTCCCTCTCTACTCTTTTCTTTGCTCCTGCCCTAGCTCCCCTTTATTCCTCAGTGCTCATTTTATATTCCAGTCCTCTCCATCTACCTCAGTTTTACTTTTCTCCTTCTGTATTGAGCTATTCCTTCATCCTTCCTTCCATTCTTTACTCTTACTTTAGCTCCTCTGCTTCTCCTTTACGTTCGTTTCCTCCCGTCGTGTCTTCCAACATACTCTCCGTCAATAGGACACGTTCTTATCACCTTGTCTCTCTCTCTCATACTTTATCATCCTTTCCCTCCCTCCACTCCTCTCTCTTACCTCTCTTCCCTTCCCACTTCCCACCTGCCCTCTTCCCTTCCCTCACCACTTGCCTCTCTCCTTCAGTCCTTCCCTCCATCTTCGTGTACTTCGTTATAATCTTTCCTTACTCACTATTTACCTCCTTCCTTCCATATTTACCTTCTTTCTACCATCCGTCTCATCCTGCACTCAGCCCTCTTACCTTCTCTCCCTCCTTACCCATCTTCCTCTACTATTCCTCCCTCTATATCTTCCTCCTTCCCTCCCTCCCTCTACATCTTCCTCCTTCCCTCCCTCGCTCCTGTTTGAGCAATATTAAATTCAACTTTCGTCTGTGAATTCTTATTTACTCAGACAATGACTGTCGTCTCATCTGTAAATAATGTATGAGTAAATTATTTACCTGTGAAATTTGTTGACACTTATAAACATTTTTATCGGTGTTGTATAATATGTGTTCACCATTGTAAATAATCACATGTGTAGTATTTAATGTAAGTTCATCTTGTGAAGATGTTGACATGTGTAATTTGTGCTCACCTCTGTAAATGTTCTGATGAGTTGTGTGTGTAAATTATCTTGGTTAATGCTTAAGTCTTACTGGATGTGTTAAGACGCATTGATCATCCTCCCGACCATGTTCACATCCATACGGGTTTGTGAGAGAATTGTGGTAGTGAATATTGTGTTGATTATTGTGGCTTTCTTATAGTGTCTGGAGGGTACTGTGGTAGTTATTGTTGTATTGCTGTAGTGGTCGGCAGGTATAATAATGGTAAATAATGGTTAGGGGTATTGTGGTGGTGAGTATTGTGTTAAAGATGACAGTACTTTAAGTTGTGGCATTGTGGTGGTGCGAGTGCTGGAAGTGGTGATGGCACTGCACGTTGCTAGTAATGGTGATGGTGTTAATGGTGCTTGTGGTGGTGGTGATGCTGGTGGTGATGCTATTGAGAGGAGTGGTGGTGGCGGTGATGCTAGTGGTGGTGATAATCGTTGAACTGCAGTGGTGGTAGTATTATAGTGGTTTTGTTAAGTGATGTTTAACAAGACATAAACACCACCTCGGTATCTGCTCTGATAGGAGTTTCGTCTTCACAGCAGACATCATCAATCTAATATTGTGGCCACGGGAAGAAGTGAAGAGATGGAGCAGTAGAAGACATGCTCACATAGGGACGGGGTTCACTAGTGGAAGTAAAGCAGAACCATAACTTGGGCCGGATATTTAGCTCACTTCATTGTCCTGACCAACTTACGCATGTGACCACATCGCACTTACATACCCACGTACGTGTGTGTGTATATGTGTGTGTGTGTGTGTGTGTGTGTGTGTGTGTGTGTGTGTGTGTGTGTGTGTGTGTGTGTGTGTGTGTGTGTGTGTGTGTGTTATGTATATTTTATGTCTATTCTCGTATGGCTTTATATGTGTCGCTTCTGTTTCCTGTTGCTACTCTTATCGGGTTTTGATTTACCAGTAAACAATTAAAAAGTCTGAATAAAAAAAAAAGCTTCACCTCAGACAAAATAATTTACTCTGCAAATAAAAATAAGTTCAGTTCTACACTCCTATCTAGCGCTAAACGTCGCATGTCCCTTCCTCCCCGCTCACCCCACCGGAGTCCCAACAGAAGAGCCTGAATTTCTCTTCTCAATATCTGTCCCACGATCGCCTTCGCTGCTGGGTTAAGCCCTGGCTCTATTTCTACGACTAAGAACACTCCTCTCCAGCACTATTCTTCGTCTGTCCCGTCTTCCCCGCTCATCCCATTTGGGATTTTACCTGAACTTTCGTTCGTTCGTTTCTCCCGTCACTGTCTTCTACGCCTATATATACTGGCTCACTCACTCTCTTCATAAGTTTTTCTCTCTGCTATGTGCGGGTTATTTATGTATGAGCTGAAGATGTTATATGCACAGAGTCTGCAGTCTATAATGAAGTGATGAGAATAGTCAAGTTTAGAAAATATTTTCGATGAAAGAGAATTCCTCCTCAAGGAATTCACTACTACAGATTTCAAGGTCTTGAAGGAAGAAGCTTATGATAACGTTACGTTTAGTTTTGGTGTTGTGGTGAGAGTAGAAGTGGAGAAGATCCTGCTGGATGGTCGGTTTTCGCTAGACTTTAAAACGTAACTTTTACAACATAGCTGCACCTCTTGCCAGGAACTTCTCCAGCGTTGTCCTAAACAGCAACAAACCTACTGGCCCATGCTGGGTAGGTCTTTCTCAACTCCAATCTCTTCTGAGCAATCAACTTCAACATTCTCCACCTGACTTCACATCATTATGCTGCCTATATATACTCACGTACCTGCTTAGGTAGATCTGTGTGACTTGTGGGCGAAACGTTGTCTATAATGAATCGCGTTATAAGAACATAGGAACATAAGGAACACTGCAGCAGGCCTTCTGGCCCATGCGAGGCAGGTCCAAGTCTCCTACCGGCTTAAGCCAATGCCCCAACCTAGTCAGGTCAGGTCACATTCACTTAAGGAACACGGTAACTGACCTAGTGGCACAAGCTGATCAGGTCCAATTCACACCCACCCACACCCACTCATGTATTTATCTAACCTACTTTTAAAACTACAAAACGTTTTAGCCTCTATAACTGTACTCGGGAGTTTGTTCCACTCATCCACAACTCTATTACCAAACAAGTGCTTTCCTATATTCTTCCTGAATCTGAATTTTTCCAACTTAAAACCATTGCTACGAGTCCTGTCTAAGCTAGAAATTTTCAGCACGTTATTTACATCCCCTTTATTTATTCCTGACTTCCCTTTATACACCTCAATCATATCTCCCTTAATTTTACGCCTTTCTAGAGAGTGCAGATTCAGGGCCCTCAGTCTATCCTCATTGATAAATTAGACACATGTGCAACTCTTGGGTATCTTTATTGAGGAAACATTTCGCCACTGTGTGACGAATCGTTTCCTCAATAAAGATACCCAAGAGTTGCACATGTGTCTAATTTATCAACGTGTCGGTTCTTTGAACCATTCATCTCAGTCTATCCTAATAGGGAAGATTTCTGATACATGGGATCAACTTTGTCATCCTCCTTTGTATGTTTTATAGAGCATTTATATCCATTCTGTAATACGGTGACCAAAACTGTGCAGCATGATCTAAATGAGGCCTAACCAAGGATATATAGAGGTGAAGAACAACCTGAGGACTCCTATTATTTATGCTTCTTGATATGAAGCCAAGGATTCTGTTGGCTTTATTGCGAACACTTATGCACTGTTGTCTTGGTTTCAGATTACTGCTAACCAGAACTCCTAAATCTTTTTCACAATCCGTAATATTAAGATCTACATTATTTATTTTATATGTGGCATGGTTATTGTCCTGTCCAACATTTAGAACTTTGCATTTGTCTATATTAAACTGCATCTGCCACTTCTCTGACCACTGCATCAGTCTATTCAAATCTTCCTGGAGTGCTCTAATGACCTCTTCAGAATGAATTCGACGGCCTGTTTTGGTGTCATCGGCAAACTTGCTTATGTCGCTCTTTATGCCCTCATCAATGTCGTTTATGTAGATTGTGAACAACAGGGGGCCCAACACTGACCCCTGTGGAATACCGCTCGTGACGCTTCCCCACTCTGATTTATGCAAACTCTTTGCTGCCTATTTGTCAACCATGCCTCTATCCAGGAAAAATTTTTTTCCTCCTATTCCATGTGCCTTAATTTTCCTCAATAGTCTCTGATGTGGGACCCTGTCAAAAGCCTTACTGAAGTCCACATACACAATATCATATTCATTACCATGATCTACCTCCTCAAATACCCTAATGAAAAAAAAATTAATAAATTTCTAAGGCAGGAATGCCCCTTTGTAAAACCATGCTGAGATTCGTTGATTAATTTATGCTTTTCAAGGTGGCTACGAACTGCCTCGGCAATTATTGATTCCATAAATTTTCCCACTATGGAGGTAAGGCTTATTGATCTATAGTTCGAAGCTAAGGACCTGTCACCTGCTTTGAAAATAGGTATCACATTTGCTATTTTCCACTTATCTGGCACCATGCCAGTCTGTAGTGATATGTTGAAAAGATTAGCCAAAGGTTTGCTAAGCTCCTCTTTACATTCCTTTAGAACCCTTGTGTACAGTTCATCAGGGCCTGAAATTTGTTAGGTTTTAATTTATCTATTTGCCTAAGGAACAAGTCACTTGTGACACTAATCGTGCATAGTTTATTATTATATTACATGTGTCTCTACTTTTCCATCGTGTCGGTAATGTATAGCATTTATCTCCATGTTATGTTAATATCTTATTAACATTATGTGACATAATATTAATATAATAAAGTATATGATAAAATAAAACATAACATAATATAGCAAAGCATAATATAACAACCTTCTCTACCAAGAAAAAAAAAACAGTATAAAAGAAGGTAGGAAGCTTGGTGGCCAAGTTGGATCATCGGGAGGTAAAGTTTGTTGAGTCACTAGGTCAAGTCTTCCTGGAATACTTCTAACTTACATTTTTATTGTATTTTTATTGTCATTCAGTCGTAGAATTGACTGAATTGACAGTGGTGCATTGAGGAGTCTGTGGAGACTAACAACATTATCCATGGAAGCAAAGATGGGAATGTATGAGAGTATAGTTATACCGATGCTCTTATATGAGTGTGAAGCCTGAGTGGTGAATGTTGCAGCAAGAAGACTGGAGACAGTGTGAAGCCTGAGTGGTGAATGTTGCAGCAAGAAGACTGGAGACAGTGTGAAGCCTGAGTGGTGAATGTTGCAGCAAGAAGACTGGAGACAGTGTGAAGCCTGAGTGGTGAATGTTGCAGCAAGAAGACTGGAGACAGTGTGAAGCATGAGTGGTGAATGTTGCAGCAAGAAGACTGGAGACAGTGTGAAGCCTGAGTGGTGAATGTTGCAGCAAGAAGACTGGAGACAGTGTGAAGCCTGAGTGGTGAATGTTGCAGCAAGAAGACTGGAGACAGTGTGAAGCCTGAGTGGTGAATGTTGCAGCAAGAAGACTGGAGACAGTGTGAAGCCTGAGTGGTGAATGTTGCAGCAAGAAGACTGGAGACAGTGTGAAGCCTGAGTGGTGAATGTTGCAGCAAGAAGACTGGAGACAGTGTGAAGCCTGAGACAGTGTGAAGCATGAGTGGTGATGTTGCAGCAAGAAGACTGGAGACAGTGTGAAGCCTGAGTGAAGAAGACTGGAGACAGTGTGAAGCCTGAGTGGTGAATGTTGCTGCAAGAAGACTGGAGACAGTGTGAAGCCTGAGTGGTGAATGTTGCAGCAAGAAGACTGGAGACAGTGTGAAGCCTGAGTGGTGAATGTTGCAGCAAGAAGACTGGAGACAGTGTGAAGCCTGAGTGGTGACTGTTGCAAGAAGACTGGAGACAGTGTGAAGCCTGAGTGGTGAATGTTGCAATGTTGCAGTGGTGAATGTTGCAAGAAGACTGGAGACAGTGTGAAGCCTGAGTGGTGAATGTTGCAGCAAGAAGACTGGAGACAGTGTGAAGCCTGAGTGGTGAATGTTGCAGCAAGAAGACTGGAGACAGTGTGAAGCCTGAGTGGTGAATGTTGCAGCAAGAAGACTGGAGACAGTGTGAAGCCTGAGTGGTGAATGTTGCAGCAAGAAGACTGGAGACAGTGTGAAGCCTGAGTGGTGAATGTTGCAGCAAGAAGACTGGAGACAGTGTGAAGCCTGAGTGGTGAATGTTGCAGCAAGAAGACTGGAGACAGTGTGAA
Organism: Cherax quadricarinatus; assembly: GCF_038502225.1. Lineage (NCBI taxonomy): Eukaryota > Metazoa > Arthropoda > Malacostraca > Decapoda > Parastacidae > Cherax > Cherax quadricarinatus. The sequence continues at coordinate 159,439 of NW_027195324.1, read as the reverse complement.
GCCTGAGTGGTGAATGTTGCAGCAAGAAGACTGGAGACAGTGTGAAGCCTGAGTGGTGAATGTTGCAGCAAGAAGACTGGAGACAGTGTGAAGCCTGAGTGGTGAATGTTGCAGCAAGAAGACTGGAGACAGTGTGAAGCCTGAGTGGTGAATGTTGCAGCAAGAAGACTGGATGGAGACAGTGGAGATGTAATGTCTGAGGTCAATGTAGAGAATCCGTAGTATGGATATTAGGAGGAGGTGCGGGATTATCAAAACAATTATACATGTAGAAAGGATGGAACGAAATAGAATGGCTTCTAGAGGTATGGCGGGGTCGGGGTCGGCCTAGGAGGACTTGGAGGCAGGGGATAAAGGAGGTTTTGTGAGGGAGATGCTTGGACTTCTAGCAAGCATACATGTATGTTAGATGAAAGCAAATGGAGACCAATTGTTTTTAGGACTTGACGTGTTGTTTGAGTGTGAGCAAGGTAACATTTATGAAGGGATTCAGGGAAACCGGCAGACCGGACTTGAGTCCTGGAGATGTAAAGTACAGAGCCAACACTCTGAAGGAGGGGTGTTAGTGTTGCAATTTCATAACTGTGGTGTGAGTGCGCCTCTGGCAAGACAGTGATGGAGTGATTGATGAAAGTTTTTCTCTCTCGGGCCACCCTGCCTTGGTGGGTCACCCTGCCTTGGTGGGTCACCCTGCCTTGGTGGGTCACCCTGCCTTGGTGGGTCACCCTGCCTTGGTGGGTCACCCTGCCTTGGTGGGTCACCCTGCCTTGGTGGGTCACCCTGCCTTGGTGGGTCACCCTGCCTTGGTGGGTCACGGGTCACCCTGCCTTGGTGGGTTACCCTGCCTTGGTGGGTCACCCTGCCTTGGTGGGTGGACGATGTGTTAATAAAAAAATAAAAAACAATAATAATTATAATAATTAATCTCAATTACTACAAGTACATGATACATAATCTACAATTGACATTGTTGACATCCATCCATCTAACAAGTGATAACAATAATTAACAGACTACAGCTGACATTGTTGACGGGATCCATCCATCTGAACAAGTGATAACAATAACTACTTAACACTAGGTGAACAAGTGATAACAATAACTACTTAACACTAGGCGAACAAGTGATAATAACTACTCACTACTAGGTGAACATGTGATAATAACTACTCACTACTAGGTGAACAAGTGATAATAACTACTCACTACTAGGCGAACAAGTGATAATAACTACTCACTACTAGGTGAACAAGTGATAACTTACTACTAGGTGAACAGCAGCAACAAGTGTCAGGAAACTTGCCGGGATTGATCCAGGTGAAACACTGAGCATATTATTACCACTGTCAGCCTCAGAGTTATCTCTGAGTTACCAGATCTTGCTACGTGGAGGCCAGTGGTTCGTATATAAGGTCCACTTACTGTGTTTTTGATGGTTTCCCCAGGTTCATGTGTCCCCTCAGATATTCTCCCTTCCTCACTTCCTATCCTACATTCAGTAATCTTGCATCTAAGTCTTCCCCAGGTTCATGTGTCCAGGAGTCCATCTGTGTCCCCTCAGATATTCTCCCTTCCTCACTTACCATCCTACACTTCCTATCCTAAACTTCCTATCCTACACTTCCCATACTACACTACACTTCCTATCCTAAACTTCCTATCGTCTTCCCCAGGTTCTTGTGTCCAGGAGTCCATCTGTGTCCCCTCAGATATTCTCCCTTTCTCACTTCCCATCCTACACTTCCTATCCTAAACTTCCTATCCTACACTTCCCATCCTACACTAAATCTTCCCCAGGTTCATGTGTCCAGGAGTCCATCTGTGTCCCCTCAGATATTCTCCCTTCCTCACTTCCCATCCTAAACTTCCTATCGTACACTTCCCATCCTACACTAAGTCTTCCCCAGGTTCGTGTGTCCAGGAGTCCATCTGTGTCCCCTCAGATATTCTCCCTTCCTCACTTCCCATCCTAAACTTCCTATCCAACACTTCCCATCCTACACTAAGTCTTCCCCAGGTTCATGTGTCCAGGAGTCCATCTGTGTCCCCTCAGACATTCTCCCTTCTTCACTTCCTATCCTACACTTCCTATCCTATATTTCCTATCCTACACTTCCTATCCTATATTTCCTATCCTACACTTCCTATCCTATAAGTCCTATCCTATATTTCCTATCCTACACTTCCTATCCCAACTTTTGCATCTAAGCCTTCCCCGGGAATTCATCCGTGGGCCCCCGGATGTCTTCCCTTGAAGTCTGGTGATGCCTCACCTAGTCCTACCCCCCGGTCCATGGTCAGCAAGTCCCACCCCAGGTCCGTGGATCCAGGTATTCACCCTTCACCACTTCCCTGAGGTCAGCAAGTCCCACCCCAGGTCCGTGGATCCAGGTATTCACCCTTCACCACTTCCCTGAGGTCAGCAAGTCCCACCCCAGGTCCGTGGTTCCAGGTATTCACCCTTCACCACTTCCCTGAGGTCAGCAAGTCCCACCCCAGGTCCGTGGATCCAGGTATTCACCCTTCACCACTTCCCTGAGGTCAGCAAGTCCCACCCCAGGTCCGTGGTTCCAGGTATTCACCCTTCACCACTTCCCTGAGGTCAGCAAGTCCCACCCCAGGTCCGTGGTTCCAGGTATACACCCTTCACCACTTCCCTTCAGCAAGTCCCACCCCAGGTCCGTGGTTCCAGGTATTCACCCTTCACCACTTCCCTGAGGTCAGCAAGTCCCACCCCAGGTCCGTGGATCCAGGTATTCACCCTTCACCACTTCCCTGAGGTCAGCAAGTCCCACCCCAGGTCCGTGGTTCCAGGTATACACCCTTCACCACTTCCCTGAGGTCAGCAAGTCCCACCCCAGGTCCGTGGTTCCAGGTATTCACCCTTCACCACTTCCCTGAGGTCAGCAAGTCCCACCCCAGGTCCGTGGATCCAGGTATTCACCCTTCACCACTTCCCTGAGGTCAGCAAGTCCCACCCCAGGTCCGTGGATCCAGGTATTCACCCTTCACCACTTCCCCGAGGTCAGCAAGTCCCACCCCAGGTCCGTGGTTCCAGGTATTCACCCTTCACCACTTCCCTGAGGTCAGCAAGTCCCACCCCAGGTCCGTGGATCCAGGTATTCACCCTTCACCACTTCCCTGAGGTCAGCAAGTCCCACCCCAGGTCCGTGGATCCAGGTATTCACCCTTCACCACTTCCCTGAGGTCAGCAAGTCCCACCCCAGGTCCGTGGATCCAGGTATTCACCCTTCACCACTTCCCTGAGGTCAGCAAGTCCCACCCCAGGTCCGTGGATCCAGGTATTCACCCTTCACCACTTCCCTGAGGTCAGCAAGTCCCACCCCAGGTCCGTGGATCCAGGTATTCACCCTTCACCACTTCCCTGAGGTCAGCAAGTCCCACCCCAGGTCCGTGGATCCAGGTATTCACCCTTCACCACTTCCCTCAGAGTCCCACCCCAGTCAGCAAGTCCCACCCCAGGTCCGTGGATCCAGGTATTCACCCTTCACCACTTCCCTGAGGTCAGCAGTTTCAGCCAGCCTTGAAGTACTGTCCATATATGATATTACTACACAAGTGTATTAATATCAGTATACGAAGGTAGATGTTATTACAGAGGAGGACACGCAGATAATCTGCGCTCTGTAATAACATCCTCCTGGACAGACTCGAACGTCGACTACCTGAGACATGAGAGATCTCTATCACAGTTCGTCCACCAAGAACTGGCCACTAGTGAAAATCTGGAACATATATTTATTTTTAATATTGTTCCTATGTTAATTGTTAGCTTGATTAATTATTTAGTTGTATAAGTGCTTTTGTGAACGTATTTAGGTTCGTAGATTAGTGTTGTTGTGTGAACGTTAGCGGCGCGTGACGCGTCAAGCGCTGAATTATACGAAAAATATGAAAAGAATTGAAAAATGAGTTAATGTTACCGAGAAAGAGCTGAAGAATCTGGTAACATTTTGGTGTATGTCTCGTCTCTGTACGATAATTCTCTAAAAAGGTTACCGTAATTATAATAAATGAGGTAAATGCGTAATTGTTGTGACGTATACCATAACAGTAGTATATTTGTTGTCATTTTCTAGACATTTTTCGTCATTTTTTTGCTCATATTTTAGTGCCAAATGCTACAAAATACAAATTGGTAACCCTCTGAGTGGCTGCAGTTTGAGCTGCTTCAACCACAAGTCTCTCAGTGTTGACTAACAGTCGACAGGGAGAAGGGGTGTGCTGCTCTGAGTGACCAGCAGACCCTAGTGACCCGTAATTTTGCCATATATTGTACAAATTTCATACACAATGCCTCGCCCGAAGAGACAGTATTCGCATGCGATCAGCCGGAAGCGATTAGAAATTATGAAAAAAGCTAAAGAAATGAAGGCAGCAGCGGCAGGTAGAGTAGCAGACTCGTGGCTGCCATCACTAACACTGCTCAAGACAACACATTGTTTACTGCTGGGGAAATAACTGATGTTTCTGAAGACCAGTCACTTGTTGAACAAGTAAAGCGAAAGTGTAAGATGACCTGTGTAGCCAGCACCTCCATGGTCACCCAAGATGCCGGCAGCAGCACTGTGGCCATCCCAGATGTGGCCACCCCACGTGGCCGTGCCAGACCTAGAGGATTGAAGCGTGAACAAGGTGACTCATCTGTGGCCACCACCACCATTGTGGCCACAGTGACCACGCCTTTACCCATATATACATCTGTTTTGACCACACCTGTGGTTACATATGTGACAACCTCATCACAAATGACCATATTTCCTGCGGCCACCCTAGACATGGTCACCCCAGATGTGGCCACCCTAGACATGGCCACCCCAGATGTGGCCACTACTGTCGCCAGCTCATCTGACCCCCAGCTCAGCTGTCACCATCTCAGCTGACCACAGCTCAGCTGACCCTGTCTCAGCTGTCACCATCTCAGCTGACCACAGCTCAGCTGACCCTGTCTCAGCTGTCACCATCTCAGCTGACAGCTCAGCTGACCCTGTCTCAGCTGTCCATCTCAGCTGACCACAGCTCAGCTGACCCTGTCATCTCAGGTGGAATCTGTCATTATCCTTTTGGCTGTTATCACTGAAAGGAATTGTACGCCTAAGCAACCTAAACCTCTTAGATGACATGACTTCTGTAACCTGGGGTACCTTAGTTGCACTTGCCCAATAGTTATCTATGGATGGGTATGGACAAATACCCATGGGTATGGACAGAATACCTATGAACTTCATGATTTCTTCAGAATCAGTTACAAAAGTAGTATCTATGTTTTTTTGTTTGGCATGCAAATTTTTGATATGTGATGTTGTCTATCACATTTTGAGTAAAAAACTTGCTAAAATTATCAAATGCACAGATAATTTCAAGAGGCTTTTCATGTTGGTATATAATCAAAGAGTCATTTTGGATGTGTTTTTTTTTTTTTTGCTCCATTCTGTCTGAGCTTGAACAGCTTGAAGAGTAAGTTCATCATGAAGATCATCATCACGGTACTCCTCGATCGTAATACCTTCCTTTCTCTGGGCTAATTTAGGCTTTTTGGATGACCTGTCTCCCTCCTCATCACTTGACACCTCTGCATCTGGTGGCAAGTATTCATCACTTCTCTTTGGAGGACTCACCGACTCACCATTAAACAATTTCTCATTGATCTGGAAGGACAATTAGAATGTTCTGTACACACCCAAGACACTACCGAATTTATATATGCATTAGAAAAATTATTATAAATATTTATTTACTGAAATTGCTAATTTGAACTTGAGGGCGGGGTAGTGGTCAGCCTAGGAAAGGCTGGAGGGAGGGGGTAAGGAGGTTTTGTGTGCGAGGGGCTTGGACTTTCAGGCAGTTAATGATATGCCCATGCACTCTGCCCCAGGCCCGGGCTCTTGGAGCTCCGTGTTCATCAAGAACTGCAAGAAGCCTCTGTTACGTGCCTTCAGCATTCTATGGAGGGAGCATGGACACAGGGGTCCTCCCACAATCACTAAAAACAACATACATAGCCCCATTCCGCAAAGGTGGCAGCAAAGCAGTTGCAAAGAACTACAGACCGATAGCACTCACAACCCATATAAAAATCTCTGAAAGGGTTCTAAGAAGCAATATCTCCAAACACCTACATATTCATCAGTTACGCAACCCAGGGCAACACAGGTATAGAGCAGGTCGCTCCTGCCTGTCCCAGCTACTGGACCACAATGGCAAGGTCCTGGATACTCTAGAGGATAAACAAAATGCAGATGTAGTATTCACAGATTTTGCGAAAGCGTTCGACAAGTGTGGCCACCGTGTAATAGCGCGCAAAAGTTGGTGGATGGATCTATAACTTCCTAACAAATAGAACACAAAGAATGATAGTAAAGAGAGTAAAGTCTAAGGTAGCTACAGTAAAGGTCTGTTCCACAAGGCACAGTACTCGCTCCTATCCTGTTCCCCATCCTCATATCTGACATAGGCAGAGATGTAAGCCATAGTTCCATGTCTTCCTTTGCAGATGACCCCCGAATTGCCATGACAGTGTCTTCCATCGAAGGCACTGCTAGACTCCAAGTGGACATCAACCAAATCTTTAAATAGACCGCAGAAAACAATATTATATTCATTGAAGAGAAATATCAACTACTCAAATATGGAAAACTTGAGGAAATAAAAACTGTATCAGGGAATACAACAAGTTCTAAGTAGACAATAGAACGAGAAACTAATGTGCAGGACCTGGGAGTGATAATGTCACCTTCCAAGACCACAACAATGTATCTATCTCATCTGCTAGAAAAATGAAAGGATGGATAATGAGAACCTTGAGAACTAGGGATGCCAAGCCCATGATGATTCTCTTCAAATCGCTTGTTCTCTCTAGGCTGGAATACTGCTGTACTTTAATTGCCCCCTTCAAGGCAAGCGAAATTGATGGCCTGGAGAGTGTACAGAGAACTTTCACTGCACACACAAGTACGATGAAGCACCTAAATTACTGGAAATGGTTGAAGTCCCTTGATTTGTATTCCTTGGAACGCAGGCGAGAAAGATACATGATAATATACACTTGGAAAATCCTAGGGAAATTAGTACCAAACTTGCACACGAAAATCACTCCCTACCATAGCAAAACACTCAGCAGGAGATGCAACATTTCTCAAATGAAAAGCAGTGGTGCCACGAGTGCACTAAGAGACAGCACAATAAGTGTGAAGGGCTCAAGACTGTTCAACTGCCTCTCAGGATACGTATGGGGAATTACCAATAGACCCCTTGCTGACTTTTAAGAAGGCGTTGGACAGGCACTTAAAGTCAGTACCTGATGTACCGGGCTGTGGGTCATACGTCGCTTTGTGGCGCCCGTACTTTTCACTTGGGGTATGTTACAGTGCCTGCCGAGTCTTCTGCTGTCGTAGGCAGTGATTTCTGTGTTATTTCATGATCACATTTTTAAGTACTTTAAATTATCTCATGAAAACCTCGTTACAGATGTCAATAACATACAACCTTCTACGTATATTTGCAACATTTTCCACATTGTTCCCTGTATCACACAATCATATTTTTACTTCCAATTCCACAAATGGCACTTCTTTAACTTATATAATTAACGTTGATGCTTCAATGAAAACGCCTCGAGTCATGTGGTTTTCAGTTTCTAAATCTCCTCTTTTGTGAATATACTTTATCTTTATAATCACTACTACAGACATAATACTGCATTACGCTTTACTTCATATAAGTAAAAATGTTTATTTCCGTATAATTCCTATTATTTCTCATGTCCCTTTACCTCTTGTACAAAGGAAATACATGAACTTTCAATGGTAATCCTGTGTCTCGTGTCCCTCCTTCATACATACACGGAACAAATACACCAATAATTTTTCAGATTACTCCCTTTACACTGCTTGCAGTTTCTCAATTTTAATCTCATTTACCAAAAGCTGTTTCTATTACATTTTCAACATTCTGCTGTTCCTCTCACTTCACACACGCCTGCGGCTCACTTCACACACGCCTGCGGCTCACTTCACACACGCCTGCGACTCTCCACTCACTCTAATACATGTAAATTATTTTCGTTGAATACGATTTTTTTCTGCATTCTTTTTATCTACTGTGCATTGAGTAATTTCTTGAAATATATTTGTCATCTTCCCTTAGTCAGCTTTCCAATTCTTTCGATCTTCATAGATCCATTTACACCTTTTCTATCCTCTTCTTATATTTTATCAAAAAGCTTTTTTGGGGTTCAAGTGGTCGCTCACATTCTATTTCGTATTCTTTATTACTCTCTATTATCTTTCTCTTATTTTCCAGCGATTTTTTTCTTCTCAATATTTATCATCATTCCACTAAGCATCTCCCGTCACGTCTGCACCGACTCTGCCATCACCAGTACGATGTTCATCACACAGTCAACACACAACATCACCAGTACGATGTTCATCACACAGTCAACACACAACATCACCAGTACGATGTTCATCACACAGTCAACACACAACATCACCAGTACGATGTTCATCACACAGTCAACACACAACATCACCAGTACGATGTTCATCACACAGTCAACACACAACATCACCAGTACGATGTTCATCACACAGTCAACACACAACATCACCAGTACGATGTTCATCACACAGTCAACACACAACATCACCAGTACGATGTTCATCACACAGTCAACACACAACATCACCAGTACGATGTTCATCACACAGTCAACACACAACATCACCAGTACGATGTTCATCACACAGTCAACACACAACATCACCAGTACGATGTTCATCACACAGTCAACACACAACATCACCAGTACGATGTTCATCACACAGTCAACACACAACATCACCAGTACGATGTTCATCACACAGTCAACACACAACATCACCAGTACGATGTTCATCACACAGTCAACACACAACATCACCAGTACGATGTTCATCACACAGTCAACACACAACATCACCAGTACGATGTTCATCACACAGTCAACACACAACATCACCAGTACGATGTTCATCACACAGTCAACACACAACATCACCAGTACGATGTTCATCACACAGTCAACACACAACATCACCAGTACGATGTTCATCACACAGTCAACACACAACATCACCAGTACGATGTTCATCACACAGTCAACACACAACATCACCAGTACGATGTTCATCACACAGTCAACACACAACATCACCAGTACGATGTTCATCACACAGTCAACACACAACATCACCAGTACGATGTTCATCACACAGTCAACACACAACATCACCAGTACGATGTTCATCACACAGTCAACACCAGTACGATGTTCATCACACAGTCAACACACAACATCACCAGTACGATGTTCATCACACAGTCAACACACAACATCACCAGTACGATGTTCATCACACAGTCAACACACAACATCACCAGTACGATGTTCATCACACAGTCAACACACAACATCACCAGTACGATGTTCATCACACAGTCAACACACAACATCACCAGTACGATGTTCATCACACAGTCAACACATCACCAGTACGATCATCACAGTCACGATGTTCATCACACAGTCAACACACAACATATTGCATACGATGTTCATAACACAGTCAACACACAATATCACCAGTGCGATGTTCATCACACAGTCAAGACAACATCACCAGTACGATGTTCATCACACAGTCAACACACAACATCACCAGTACGATGTTCATCACACAGTCAACACACAACATCACCAGTACGATGTTCATCACCAGTACGATGTTCATCACACAGTCAACACACAACAGTATTGCATCAATAACCACTTTTTACATCATCACATCTATACAAAATAACCAGCTTCTTCCATCTACTTTTACTACCGTTCCTTTATAACACTTTCTCCACTTTCAACATTATTCTGCTTGCTGATATCAGTCACATCGGCTGCTGAATAATGATCTTGTATATCAGTTTTTTCAAAAGTAGACATGAAGGAATAATAATAATAATAATAATAATAATAATAATAATAATAATAATAATAATACCGAAGCTATTATTATTATAATTATTATTATATTTTTCTCAGTCGTTTTCATATTTTGTACATTACATGTACGGAGATAAATTAAAGTCGGCAGTCATTCATTACCTGGAAAGTGTAGTGCAGTTTTTATCTACAGGATAGTTACACTGAGAGCTGCATGACTCAGTATATATACACTGAGAGCTGCATGACTCAGTATATATACACTGAGAGGTGCATCATTCTCAGTATAGATACACTGAGAGGTGCACTGAGAGGTGACTCACTGAGAGGTGCATCATTCTCAGTATAGATACACTGAGAGGTGCATCATTCTCAGTATAGATACACTGAGAGCTGCATGACTCTCAGTATATATGCACTCAGAGCTGCATCACTCACTATATATAGACTGAGAGGTGCATGACTCTCAGAATATATACACTGAGAGCTGCATCACTCTCAGTACACATACACTGACAGCTGCATCACTCTCAGTATATACACACTGAGAGGTGCATCACTCTCAGTACATATACACAGAGTTGAGTGACACTCAGTATATATACACTGAAAGCTGCATCACTCTCACTATAAACTGAGAGGTGCATGACTTCCATTATATATATATATATACATGTATATATATATATATATATATATATATATATATATATATATATATATATATATATATATATATATATAGATATATATACACTGAGAGCTGCATGAATCTCATATATAAGCACAGAGATGCATGACTCTCAGAATATGTACACTATATACACTGAGAATTGCATCACTCTCAGTATATATACACTGAGAATTGCATCACTCTCAGTATATACACACTGAGAGGTGCATCACTCTCAGTATATATTCACTGAGAGCTGAATGACTAAGTATATTTACACTGAATGCTGCATCACTCTCAGTATACATACATTGAGAGATGCATGACTCAGTGTATATATATATACTGAGAGATGCATAACTCTCAGTATATATATACTAAGAGCTGCATGACTCCCAGTATATATACACTGAGAGGTGCATCACTTTCAGTATATATAAAATGGGAGCTGCATCACTCTCAGTATATGTACCCAGAAGTGCATGACTCTCAGTATATATACACTGAGACGTGCATGACTCAGTATATATACACTGAAAGCTGCATCATTCTCAGAATATATACACAGAGGTACACGACTCAGTATATATACACTGAAGTGCATGACTCAGTATACATACACTGAGAGGTGCATGACTCAGTATATATATACTGAGGTGCATGACTCAGAATATACTGAGAGCTGCATGACTCGGTATATATACACTGAGAGGTGCATCATTCTCAGTATATATACACTGAGAGGTGCATGACTCAGTATATATACACTGAGGTGCATGACTCACTATACATACACTGAGAGGTGCATGACTCAGTATATATATATACTGAGGTGCATGACTCAGTATATACTGAGAGCTGCACGACTCCCAGTATATATACACTGAGAAGACATCATTCTCACTATATATACACTGAGAGGTGCATGACTCAGTATATATACACTGAGATGCATGACTCACTATACATACACTGAGAGGTGCATGACTCAGTATATATACACTGAGAGGTACACGACTCTCAATATATATACAATGACAGGCGCAAGATTTTCAGCATATATACACTGACAGGGGTATGACTCTCAGTATATATATACACTTAGAGCTAGATGACTCATTATATATACACCGAGAGCTGCACGACTCTCAGTATATATACACTCAGAGGTGCATGACTGTCCGTATATATACACTGAGAGGTACATGACTCTCAGTATATATATACTGAGACCTGCATCACTCATTATATATTCACTGAGAGGTGCATGACTCTCAGTATATATACACTGAGAGGTGCATGACTCTTAGTATATGTACACTGAGAGGTGCATGACTCTCAGTATATATACACAGAGCTCATCCCTCTCAGTATATGTACTCTGAGAACTGTATGACTCTCAGTATATATACACTGAGAGGTGCACGACTCACAGTGTATGTACACTGAGTATATATATTGAGTATATATACCGAGTCATGCACCTCTCAGTGTATATACACTGACAGGTGCATGACTCAGTATATTTACACTGAGAGGTGCATGACTCAGTATATATACACTGAGAGGTGCATGACTCTCAGTATATGTACACTGAGAGGTGCATGACTCAGTGTATATACACTGAGAGGTGCATGACTCAGTATACACTGACAGGTGCATGACTCAGTATATATACACTGACAGGTGCATGACTCAGTATATATACACTGACAGGTGCATGACTCAGTATATATACACTGACAGGTGCATGACTCAGTATATATACACTGACAGGTGCATGACTCAGTATATATACACTGAGAGCTGCATCACTCAGTATATATATGCTGAGAGCTGCATCACTCACTATATATATACTGAGAGCTGCATCACTCTCAGTATATATATATATATATATATATATATATATATATATATATATATATATATATATATATATATATATATATATATATATATATATATATATATATATATATATATTGAGAGCTGCATCACTCAGTATATATACACTGAGAGCTTCATCACTCTTTGTATATATTACAACCCAGGAATTCAAAGGCCTGTTATCCTGGGTGTAAAGGGAGCAAAATATACACAGCAGAAAAACTTTTGACTTGTATTATCCTTCACCAAGTAAAGAATTATGTACACTATATACACTATGTACAACAATAGGTATTAGTGCACTCCACGGTAAGCAAGGCAGAATAGAAGCCACTAGAGAGCAGACCGTGCTTCAACCAGCTCTAGAATGGGAATGACAAGGGCAGACAGGAGAGTGGTACCCACAACACCTCTGCGACTGCTAAAACCATCTTCTCATTGGCTGGAACCTGGGTACTGATTGAACGATGGGGTCCCATCGTTAACCCTTAGTACCTGGTTCGCTGGTTGGGGGAGATATCCTTTCAATGAGGGTGTGTACATGCGCCGAATATAGGTTACGTACTCTTTACATGGCACAGTATATTTATATACTGTACTCTGAGAGTTTATTTTATCTTAAGTTTAGGAACTAAAGTATTCTGGTGAAGAAGGTGCATAATGATGGTGTAGTCAATAGGCTTCAAACTCCATAAATTAACCAACCAGTTAATACTAAGGGAATGGTTACAAAAAAAAGCTGGAAAAGTGCTTAAGTATCTTGAGTGTGACAGGTTAACAAGACAAACAGGTATAAATTTAATCATTAGAGTAACTCAACATAAGACTTGTGATAGATATTCAGAAGACAAAAATAATTTTAGAATGTTGACTCCTAATTCAGCTCATTCTGGCAACATTAGTGTCATTTATGCAGATTTTAACGTTTCCGCGATATACTTCGCAAATGTCTTGCAAAATGTGTCATGACCATTTTTTTAATCTCTTTGTTTGTGCTTAATTATATTTCATAGACTTACGTGAGTTTTCCTAATCCATTTTAACCAAACCTATCCTAAAGCAACCAAGTCTGACTTAATCTTACCTACCTTAAAACATAGGTTATGTAAGGTTTGTCAGGAAACAGGACAAGTGCTTCCTGAAGCGGGTCTTAGTCATATAATGACCCGAAGCTGGAGCTTTTCGTCATCTGACCGAGGCCTTCTGCTGGCTTACCTGTTCACCTCTTCAAAAATATTACGGTTATGATTATAACTATTAGACCAAATCACTATCACCACCACTACCACCATCACCACCTCCAACACCACCACCACCAGCACCTTCAACACCACCACCACCACCTTCAACACCACCACCTCCAACACCACCACCTCCAACACCACCTTCACCACCTGCAACACCACGACCACCACTACCTCCAACACCACCACCACCTCCAACACCACCTCCAACACCACCTCCAACACCACCTCCAACACCACCTCCAACACCACCTCCAACACCACCTCCAACACCACCACCACCTACAACACCACCACCTACAACACCACCACCACCTACAACACCACCTCCAACTCCACCACCACCACTTCCTCCACCACCACCACCACCTACAACACCACCACCACCACCTACAACACCACCTACAACACCACCACCACCTACAACACCACCTACAACACCACCTCCAACACCACCACCACTTCACCACCACCACCTACAACACCACCACCACCTACAACACCACCTCCAACTCCACCACCACCACTTCCTCCACCACCACCACCTACAATACCACCACCACCTACAACACCACCACCACCTACAACACCTCCAACTCCACCACCACCACTTCCTCCAACACCACCACCACCTACAACACCACCTCCAACTCCACCACCACCACATCCTCCAACACCACCACCACCTACAACACCACCACCACCTACAACACCACCTCCAACACCACCACCACTTCCTCCACCACCACCTACAACACCACCTACAACACCACCTCCAACACCACCACCACCACCTACAACACCACCACCACCTACAACACCACCTACAACACCACCACCATCTACAACACCACCTCCAACACCACCACCACTTCCACCACCACCACCACCACCACTTGAGCTGATCATGTCAAGGATTAAAACACAGTAAATTGTATTTCCAAGTATTTGTGGCTGGGACCAAGTGAAGAAAATTATGTAACAAGGTGAGAACAGCTTGTATAAATATTGCTGAATGGAAAGCTGCTTCCCTTGTATATAATAATAGTAATAATAATAATAATAATAATAATAATAATAATAATAATAATAATAATAATAATAATAATAATTAATAATAATAATAATATACTAATAATTAATGTTAATACTACTACTACTACTACTACTACTAATAATAATAATAATAATAATAATAATAATAATAATAAATCTTAATTTCTACACGATACAACTTATACAGATCACAGCTGACATCGGTAACAAGGTACACAGAAAGCCGCTGGTTATTTACGGTATTTTGAGTAAATGTGAAACAAATTGTATAAGCTGAAGATCCTAGAGTCACTTATCAGTGATTCACGACTCGGTTTCAACATCTAGCAAGGCCAGCAGAAACCTGAAGTTTCGTCCACTACTTTGGGAGAAACTTCGTGAAATGTGACTTAATACAGATGACTAGTCAGTATCATTGTGTTGCAGAAGTTATTCGTTTGATGGTTGCCTCAGGCACTATACTCATCACTAGGTTTTTTTTTCTTTTTTTGAGTATGGTTGGCAGCCTCTGTCCCAAAGTCTATACTCGGTTTCCAGTCTTTTTACTCTTTCCCTCATCAGATGTGATCTTGTGACTCTATATAAAGCTCGATTCCACCCCGTCCTCATCGTGTTCATTTCACATATTTACCAAAATGAGGCTGAAATATTTCCTTGATCTCTGTAGCCCATCTGTTTTTCTTTTTTTTTTACTTTTATTTGTGCCCCATCCTTCCCCTTGCCTCATCTATATGATTTATCGAATCATCTGATTATCTTGTGTGTGTGATTACTATAACATACATCTCTTATTTTGTGTTTATATGTTTAGTGTTTAATAAATGAAGGAACCGTTTCGCCGACACTATAATCTCTTTCGAACGTTTCCAACACGTTTCCAACATCTTTTCCAATACCTCATTCCAAGTATCTACCTCCACAACCACGACCATCAAGGACATTACCAGTAATAGACAGGACAAGCTTCCATCCTCTGCAGGGGTATACATAAACCCTTGTAATGACTGCGAAACATCCAGAGACCTCCAAACACGTATTTCAGAACACCAGTACGCAGGCAGATCTGACTATTCAAGGAATGGCTGTGTTCAACACCGAAATTCACACAACCATTTAATCAACTACAGAAACGCAAGACTTATCGCCAGAGAAGACAACACTCAGTACCGAAGAATCCTGGAATTATCACTTATCTGTATATCCAACAACTTCAACCAGAACAACGGCTTCTATAACATAGCTGAACCTCTTGCCAAGAAAATTCTTCATCGCTATCCCACATAAGAACATAAGAATGGAGGAATACTGCAGAAGGTCTACTCACATACTTATCCAATCTCTATTCCAAGCTACCCAAGGTATTAGACTCTATAACCCTGCTCGGTAGATTGTCACATGCAGCATTCTCCACTGACACAGCATTCTCAACCTGACTTCATCCTATAAATACTCACGTACCTTCCACCCAGGTAGATCTGTTTGTGACTTGATAAAGCTCACTGTGTAGACGAAACATTGTCAATAAAGGATCACATTATACTGCATATGTGTTTATACTGCCATTGTGTCGGTATTTTATACCATTTATTTCCAGGGTAGGTAGTAGTGTGGTCTTGCTGGGTCTTGACAAAGCTGCAAGGTAAGTAGTGGTGTGGTTTTGCTGGGCTTTGGCACAGCTGCAAGGTAAGTAGTGGTGTGGTTTTGCTGGGTTTTGGTACAGCTGCAGTGTAGGTAGTTTTGCTGGGTCTTGACACAGCTGCAGGGTAGGTAGTAGTGTGGTTTTGTTGGGTCTTGACACAGCTGCAGGGTAGGTAGTAGTGTGGTCTTGCTGGGTCTTGACACAGCTGCAGGGTAGGTAGTAGTGTGGTCTTGCTGGGTCTTGACACAGCTGCAGCGTAAGTAGTGGCGTGGTCTTGCTGGGTCTTGACACAGCTGCAGGGTAGGTAGTGGCGTGGTCTTGCTGGGTCTTGACACAGCTGCAGGGTAGGTAGTGGTGTGGTCTTGCTGGGTCTTGACACAGCTGCAGTAGTGGTAGTGGTGTGGTCTTGCTGGGTCTTGACGCAGCTGCAGGGACGGTAATAGTGTGGTCTTGCTGGGTCTTGACACAGCTGCAGGGTAGGTAGTGGTGTGGTCTTGCTGGGTCTTGACACAGCTGCAGGGTAGGTAGTGGTGTGGTCTTGCTGGGTCTTGACACAGCTGCAGGGTAGGTAGTGGTGTGGTCTTGCTGGGTCTTGACACAGCTGCAGGGTAGGTAGTGGTGTGGTCTTGCTGGGTCTTGACACAGCTGCAGGGTAGGTAGTAGTGTGGTCTTGCTGGGTCTTGACACAGCTGCAGGGTAGGTAGTGGTGTGGTCTTGCTGGGTCTTGACACAGCTGCAGGGTAGGTAGTGGTGTGGTCTTGCTGGGTCTTGACACAGCTGCAGGGTAGGTAGTGGCGTGGTCTTGCTGGGACATGTCACAGCTGCAGGGTAGGTAGTAATGTGGTCTTGCTGGGTCCTGACAGCCAAAAAAATTGGACTTCCTACATTACAGTCGACAACAAGAAAAAAAATACAACGGGTGGGGTTAGAACCTGCGATCAGAGTCACAAAACTCCAGACCGACGCGTTAGCCACTGGACCGGCTAGCTTCAATAAGATTCATCCAACTACACCACAGGAAGCTTAGCATAGGCACCAGTGTGTGACTCTGATCGCGGGTTCTAACCCCACTCTTGGTATGGTTTGTTTGTAATCGTGTCATTACGATTTCGTGAGTCTTGTATATTTGAAGAGTAAATATAGGAAATCATTCTTATCAATTGACAATTAATAACAACAACAATAATAATAATAATAATAATAATAAATTATCTTTATTTCTAGGGGTACATGAACAACGTATACAGACTTCGTTATCACCACCATTATTTAAATTAATACATTAATGGTGGTCATTACCTTCCCTGCTAGATGGAAGTACTTAAAAAAAAATCTATGAATGGGACACAATAAGAAAGGTGGGAAACAACAATGACAAAATAAATCATGAAAAGAGTATTGAACACTACCTATATTTCCATAGTGCGAAACATTGAACAAAAATGACCGGGTGAATGAGCATCCATTAATACCTTTAAGGATGTTATTCCAAATATAATCATTCTCAGAAACATCATTGTTATTATATATCATAAGCAAATTGATTTCTTAAGTTATCTGGTCTTGAAAACAAGAAAATTATAAATAAAACTATTCACGCAAACTAAGACTAACTTGACTAACCAATTATATAAGTAATTAACAAAGGTTAGGTAATGTTTGTCAGGAAACAAGACAAGTGTTTCTTGACGCGGGTCTTAGTCTTTTGGTCTTGGGCTGTTTTGGTCATTTGACCGAAGGCTTACCCGTCCACCCCTTTAAAAACTAAGATTGTAATTATAACCATTTTTAGTAGACAGGTCCAGGAATTTCGATACCTGGGCTCCGGGGGTCCGTCCCAGGGGTCCGTCCCAGGGGTCCGTCCCAGGGGTCCGTCCCAGGGGTCCGTCCCAGGGGTCCGTCCCAGGGGTCCGTCCCAGGGGTCCGTCCCAGGGGTCCGTCCCAGGGGTCCGTCCCAGGGGTCCGTCCCAGGGGTCCGTCCCAGGGGTCCGTCCCAGGGGTCCGTCCCAGGGGTCCGTCCCAGGGGTCCGTCCCAGGGGTCCGTCCCAGGGGTCCGTCCCAGGGGTCCGTCCCAGGGGTCCGTCCCAGGGATCCGTACCAGGAGTCCGTCCCAGGGATCCGTCCCAGGGGTCCGTCCCAGGGGTCCGTCCCAGGGGTCCGTCCCAGGGGTCCGTCCCAGGGGTCCGTCCCAGGGGTCCGTCCCAGGGGTCCGCCCCAGGGGTCCGTCCCAGGGGTCCGTCCCAGGGGCCCATCCCAGGGGTCCGCCCCAGTGGTCCGCCCCAGGGGTCCGCCCCCGTCCCAGGGGTCCGTCCCAGGGGTCCGCCCCAGGGGTCCGTCCCAGGGGTCCGTCCCAGGGGTCCGTCCCAGGGGTCCGTCCCAGGGGTCCGCCCCAGGGGTCCGTCCCAGGGGTCCGCCCCAGGGGTCCGTCCCAGGGGTCCGTCCCAGGGGTCCGTCCCAGGGGTCCGTCCCAGGGGTCCGTCCCAGGGGTCCGTCCCAGGGGTCCGCCCCAGGGGTCCGCCCCAGGGGTCCGTCCCAGGGGTCCGTCCCAGGGGTCCGTCCCAGGGGTCCGCCCCAGGGGTCCGTCCCAGGGGTCCGTCCCAGGGGTCCGTCCCAGGGGTCCGCCCCAGGGGTCCGCCCCAGGGGTCCGTCCCAGGGGTCCGCCCCAGGGGTCCGTCCCAGGGACTCGTCCTACTAAATCCTCGTATCTTTTACATTTGCGGAAAATATTTTCTGGGGATTATTGTGTATAAATTGTAGGATTATTTTTCGTTCTTTTACAATTTGATTTTAGTTGAGAAATATTATCATCTGATTCCATTTATGTATATCCAGAGGATTTATATTAAAGCAAGTGTGTATAAAGTGTTTATTGACATGAGTCCACCAACCAGAAGAAGAATATAGTTGACGTAATATCTGTTCTGGAAATAAATGGTATAAAATACCGACACTATGGATAAAAAAACACAAATGCAGTATAATGTGATCCTTTATTGACAACGTTTCGCCCACACAGTGGTCTTTATCAAATCACAAACAAATCTGTTTGTGACTGAATAAAACCCACTGTGTGGGCGAAACGTTGTCAATAAAGGATCACATTATACTGCTTATGTGTTTATATTTCCACTATCAGTTCCACGAACAGAGGAGCTCAGCTCCATACATTTTATAGTTCACTTATTAACATTTTGAAAATGTTAATCGAGAATAATTTACATTTGCAAATACAATGCAGAAATATTAATTAGTATTATACAAGTGAACAATATATGTAGGAGTACACAGAACTGTATGTTATAATATATTGAAACTGTTCATCACTAGGAGGCAGCTGAGCATGAGTGGTCGCTCTCAGCGGCTCTCATCACTAGGAGGCAGCTGAGCATGAGTGGTCGCTCTCAGCGGCTCTCATCACTAGGAGGCAGCTGAGCATGAGTGGTCGCTCTCAGCGGCTCTCATCACTAGGAGGCAGCTGAGCATGAGTGGTCGCTCTCAGCGGCTCTCATCACTAGGAGGCAGCTGAGCATGAGTGGTCGCTCTCAGCGGCTCTCATCACTAGGAGGCAGCTGAGCATGAGTGGTCGCTCTCAGCGGCTCTCATCACTAGGAGGCAGCTGAGCATGAGTGGTCGCTCTCAGCGGCTCTCATCACTAGGAGGCAGCTGAGCATGAGTGGTCGCTCTCAGCGGCTCTCATCACTAGGAGGCAGCTGAGCATGAGTGGTCGCTCTCAGCGGCTCTCATCACTAGGAGGCAGCTGAGCATGAGTGGTCGCTCTCAGCGGCTCTCATCACTAGGAGCGGCTCTCATCACTAGGAGGCAGCTGAGCATGAGTGGTCGCTCTCAGCGGCTCTCATCACTAGGAGGCAGCTGAGCATGAGTGGTCGCTCTCAGCGGCTCTCATCACTAGGAGGCAGCTGAGCATGAGTGGTCGCTCTCAGCGGCTCTCATCACTAGGAGGCAGCTGAGCATGAGTGGTCGCTCTCAGCGGCTCTCATCACTAGGAGGCAGCTGAGCATGAGTGGTCGCTCTCAGCGGCTCTCATCACTAGGAGGCAGCTGAGCATGAGTGGTCGCTCTCAGCGGCTCTCATCACTAGGAGGCAGCTGAGCATGAGTGGTCGCTCTCAGCGGCTCTCATCACTAGGAGGCAGCTGAGCATGAGTGGTCGCTCTCAGCGGCTCTCATCACTAGGAGGCAGCTGAGCATGAGTGGTCGCTCTCAGCGGCTCTCATCACTAGGAGGCAGCTGAGCATGAGTGGTCACTCTCAGCGGCTCTCATCACTAGGAGGCAGCTGAGCATGAGTGGTCACTCTCAGCGGCTCTCATCACTAGGAGGCAGCTGAGCATGAGTGGTCGCTCTCAGCGGCTCTCATCACTAGGAGGCAGCTGAGCATGAGTGGTCACTCTCAGCGGCTCTCATCACTAGGAGGCAGCTGAGCATGAGTGGTCACTCTCAGCGGCTCTCATCACTAGGAGGCAGCTGAGCATGAGTGGTCGCTCTCAGCGGCTCTCATCACTAGGAGGCAGCTGAGCATGAGTGGTCGCTCTCAGCGGCTCTCATCACTAGGAGGCAGCTGAGCATGAGTGGTCGCTCTCAGCGGCTCTCATCACTAGGAGGCAGCTGAGCATGAGTGGTCGCTCTCAGCGGCTCTCATCACTAGGAGGCAGCTGAGCATGAGTGGTCGCTCTCAGCGGCTCTCATCACTAGGAGGCAGCTGAGCATGAGTGGTCGCTCTCAGCGGCTCTCATCACTAGGAGGCAGCTGAGCATGAGTGGTCGCTCTCAGCGGCTCTCATCACTAGGAGGCAGCTGAGCATGAGTGGTCGCTCTCAGCGGCTCTCATCACTAGGAGGCAGCTGAGCATGAGTGGTCGCTCTCAGCGGCTCTCATCACTAGGAGGCAGCTGAGCATGAGTGGTCACTCTCAGCGGCTCTCATCACTAGGAGGCAGCTGAGCATGAGTGGTCACTCTCAGCGGCTCTCATCACTAGGAGGCAGCTGAGCATGAGTGGTCACTCTCAGCGGCTCTCATCACTAGGAGGCAGCTGAGCATGAGTGGTCACTCTCAGCGGCTCTCATCACTAGGAGGCAGCTGAGCATGAGTGGTCACTCTCAGCGGCTCTCATCACTAGGAGGCAGCTGAGCATGAGTGGTCACTCTCAGCGGCTCTCATCACTAGGAGGCAGCTGAGCATGAGTGGTCACTCTCAGCGGCTCTCATCACTAGGAGGCAGCTGAGCATGAGTGGTCGCTCTCAGCGGCTCTCATCACTAGGAGGCAGCTGAGCATGAGTGGTCACTCTCAGCGGCTCTCATCACTAGGAGGCAGCTGAGCATGAGTGGTCACTCTCAGCGGCTCTCATCACTAGGAGGCAGCTGAGCATGAGTGGTCGCTCTCAGCGGCTCTCATCACTAGGAGGCAGCTGAGCATGAGTGGTCACTCTCAGCGGCTCTCATCACTAGGAGGCAGCTGAGCATGAGTGGTCACTCTCAGCGGCTCTCATCACTAGGAGGCAGCTGAGCATGAGTGGTCACTCTCAGCGGCTCTCATCACTAGGAGGCAGCTGAGCATGAGTGGTCGCTCTCAGCGGCTCTCATCACTAGGAGGCAGCTGAGCATGAGTGGTCGCTCTCAGCGGCTCTCATCACTAGGAGGCAGCTGAGCATGAGTGGTCGCTCTCAGCGGCTCTCATCACTAGGAGGCAGCTGAGCATGAGTGGTCGCTCTCAGCGGCTCTCATCACTAGGAGGCAGCTGAGCATGAGTGGTCGCTCTCAGCGGCTCTCATCACTAGGAGGCAGCTGAGCATGAGTGGTCGCTCTCAGCGGCTCTCATCACTAGGAGGCAGCTGAGCATGAGTGGTCGCTCTCAGCGGCTCTCATCACTAGGAGGCAGCTGAGCATGAGTGGTCGCTCTCAGCGGCTCTCATCACTAGGAGGCAGCTGAGCATGAGTGGTCGCTCTCAGCGGCTCTCATCACTAGGAGGCAGCTGAGCATGAGTGGTCGCTCTCAGCGGCTCTCATCACTAGGAGGCAGCTGAGCATGAGTGGTCGCTCTCAGCGGCTCTCATCACTAGGAGGCAGCTGAGCATGAGTGGTCGCTCTCAGCGGCTCTCATCACTAGGAGGCAGCTGAGCATGAGTGGTCGCTCTCAGCGGCTCTCATCACTAGGAGGCAGCTGAGCATGAGTGGTCGCTCTCAGCGGCTCTCATCACTAGGAGGCAGCTGAGCATGAGTGGTCGCTCTCAGCGGCTCTCATCACTAGGAGGCAGCTGAGCATGAGTGGTCGCTCTCAGCGGCTCTCATCACTAGGAGGCAGCTGAGCATGAGTGGTCGCTCTCAGCGGCTCTCATCACTAGGAGGCAGCTGAGCATGAGTGGTCGCTCTCAGCGGCTCTCATCACTAGGAGGCAGCTGAGCATGAGTGGTCGCTCTCAGCGGCTCTCATCACTAGGAGGCAGCTGAGCATGAGTGGTCGCTCTCAGCGGCTCTCATCACTAGGAGGCAGCTGAGCATGAGTGGTCGCTCTCAGCGGCTCTCATCACTAGGAGGCAGCTGAGCATGAGTGGTCGCTCTCAGCGGCTCTCATCACTAGGAGGCAGCTGAGCATGAGTGGTCGCTCTCAGCGGCTCTCATCACTAGGAGGCAGCTGAGCATGAGTGGTCGCTCTCAGCGGCTCTCATCACTAGGAGGCAGCTGAGCATGAGTGGTCGCTCTCAGCGGCTCTCATCACTAGGAGGCAGCTGAGCATGAGTGGTCGCTCTCAGCGGCTCTCATCACTAGGAGGCAGCTGAGCATGAGTGGTCGCTCTCAGCGGCTCTCATCACTAGGAGGCAGCTGAGCATGAGTGGTCACTCTCAGCGGCTCTCATCACTAGGAGGCAGCTGAGCATGAGTGGTCACTCTCAGCGGCTCTCATCACTAGGAGGCAGCTGAGCATGAGTGGTCACTCTCAGCGGCTCTCATCACTAGGAGGCAGCTGAGCATGAGTGGTCGCTCTCAGCGGCTCTCATCACTAGGAGGCAGCTGAGCATGAGTGGTCGCTCTCAGCGGCTCTCATCACTAGGAGGCAGCTGAGCATGAGTGGTCGCTCTCAGCGGCTCTCATCACTAGGAGGCAGCTGAGCATGAGTGGTCGCTCTCAGCGGCTCTCATCACTAGGAGGCAGCTGAGCATGAGTGGTCGCTCTCAGCGGCTCTCATCACTAGGAGGCAGCTGAGCATGAGTGGTCGCTCTCAGCGGCTCTCATCACTAGGAGGCAGCTGAGCATGAGTGGTCGCTCTCAGCGGCTCTCATCACTAGGAGGCAGCTGAGCATGAGTGGTCGCTCTCAGCGGCTCTCATCACTAGGAGGCAGCTGAGCATGAGTGGTCGCTCTCAGCGGCTCTCATCACTAGGAGGCAGCTGAGCATGAGTGGTCGCTCTCAGCGGCTCTCATCACTAGGAGGCAGCTGAGCATGAGTGGTCACTCTCAGCGGCTCTCATCACTAGGAGGCAGCTGAGCATGAGTGGTCGCTCTCAGCGGCTCTCATCACTAGGAGGCAGCTGAGCATGAGTGGTCGCTCTCAGCGGCTCTCATCACTAGGAGGCAGCTGAGCATGAGTGGTCGCTCTCAGCGGCTCTCATCACTAGGAGGCAGCTGAGCATGAGTGGTCGCTCTCAGCGGCTCTCATCACTAGGAGGCAGCTGAGCATGAGTGGTCGCTCTCAGCGGCTCTCATCACTAGGAGGCAGCTGAGCATGAGTGGTCGCTCTCAGCGGCTCTCATCACTAGGAGGCAGCTGAGCATGAGTGGTCGCTCTCAGCGGCTCTCATCACTAGGAGGCAGCTGAGCATGAGTGGTCGCTCTCAGCGGCTCTCATCACTAGGAGGCAGCTGAGCATGAGTGGTCGCTCTCAGCGGCTCTCATCACTAGGAGGCAGCTGAGCATGAGTGGTCACTCTCAGCGGCTCTCATCACTAGGAGGCAGCTGAGCATGAGTGGTCACTCTCAGCGGCTCTCATCACTAGGAGGCAGCTGAGCATGAGTGGTCACTCTCAGCGGCTCTCATCACTAGGAGGCAGCTGAGCATGAGTGGTCGCTCTCAGCGGCTCTCATCACTAGGAGGCAGCTGAGCATGAGTGGTCGCTCTCAGCGGCTCTCATCACTAGGAGGCAGCTGAGCATGAGTGGTCGCTCTCAGCGGCTCTCATCACTAGGAGGCAGCTGAGCATGAGTGGTCGCTCTCAGCGGCTCTCATCACTAGGAGGCAGCTGAGCATGAGAGGTCGCTCTCAGCGGCTCTCATCACTAGGAGGCAGCTGAGCATGAGTGGTCGCTCTCAGCGGCTCTCATCACTAGGAGGCAGCTGAGCATGAGTGGTCGCTCTCAGCGGCTCTCATCACTAGGAGGCAGCTGAGCATGAGTGGTCGCTCTCAGCGGCTCTCATCACTAGGAGGCAGCTGAGCATGAGTGGTCGCTCTCAGCGGCTCTCATCACTAGGAGGCAGCTGAGCATGAGTGGTCGCTCTCAGCGGCTCTCATCACTAGGAGGCAGCTGAGCATGAGTGGTCGCTCTCAGCGGCTCTCATCACTAGGAGGCAGCTGAGCATGAGTGGTCGCTCTCAGCGGCTCTCATCACTAGGAGGCAGCTGAGCATGAGTGGTCGCTCTCAGCGGCTCTCATCACTAGGAGGCAGCTGAGCATGAGTGGTCGCTCTCAGCGGCTCTCATCACTAGGAGGCAGCTGAGCATGAGTGGTCGCTCTCAGCGGCTCTCATCACTAGGAGGCAGCTGAGCATGAGTGGTCGCTCTCAGCGGCTCTCATCACTAGGAGGCAGCTGAGCATGAGTGGTCGCTCTCAGCGGCTCTCATCACTAGGAGGCAGCTGAGCATGAGTGGTCGCTCTCAGCGGCTCTCATCACTAGGAGGCAGCTGAGCATGAGTGGTCGCTCTCAGCGGCTCTCATCACTAGGAGGCAGCTGAGCATGAGTGGTCGCTCTCAGCGGCTCTCATCACTAGGAGGCAGCTGAGCATGAGTGGTCGCTCTCAGCGGCTCTCATCACTAGGAGGCAGCTGAGCATGAGTGAGTCATCACTAGGTCACTCTCAGCGGCTCTCATCACTAGGAGGCAGCTGAGCATGAGTGGTCGCTCTCAGCGGCTCTCATCACTAGGAGGCAGCTGAGCATGAGTGGTCGCTCTCAGCGGCTCTCATCACTAGGAGGCAGCTGAGCATGAGTGGTCGCTCTCAGCGGCTCTCATCACTAGGAGGCAGCTGAGCATGAGTGGTCGCTCTCAGCGGCTCTCATCACTAGGAGGCAGCTGAGCATGAGTGGTCGCTCTCAGCGGCTCTCATCACTAGGAGGCAGCTGAGCATGAGTGGTCGCTCTCAGCGGCTCTCATCACTAGGAGGCAGCTGAGCATGAGTGGTCGCTCTCAGCGGCTCTCATCACTAGGAGGCAGCTGAGCATGAGTGGTCGCTCTCAGCGGCTCTCATCACTAGGAGGCAGCTGAGCATGAGTGGTCGCTCTCAGCGGCTCTCATCACTAGGAGGCAGCTGAGCATGAGTGGTCGCTCTCAGCGGCTCTCATCACTAGGAGGCAGCTGAGCATGAGTGGTCGCTCTCAGCGGCTCTCATCACTAGGAGGCAGCTGAGCATGAGTGGTCGCTCTCAGCGGCTCTCATCACTAGGAGGCAGCTGAGCATGAGTGGTCGCTCTCAGCGGCTCTCATCACTAGGAGGCAGCTGAGCATGAGTGGTCGCTCTCAGCGGCTCTCATCACTAGGAGGCAGCTGAGCATGAGTGGTCGCTCTCAGCGGCTCTCATCACTAGGAGGCAGCTGAGCATGAGTGGTCGCTCTCAGCGGCTCTCATCACTAGGAGGCAGCTGAGCATGAGTGGTCGCTCTCAGCGGCTCTCATCACTAGGAGGCAGCTGAGCATGAGTGGTCGCTCTCAGCGGCTCTCATCACTAGGAGGCAGCTGAGCATGAGTGGTCGCTCTCAGCGGCTCTCATCACTAGGAGGCAGCTGAGCATGAGTGGTCGCTCTCAGCGGCTCTCATCACTAGAGCAGCTGAGCATGAGTGGTCGCTCTCAGCGGGAGGCAGCTCTCAGCGGCTCTCATCACTAGGAGGCAGCTGAGCATGAGTGGTCGCTCTCAGCGGCTCTCATCACTAGGAGGCAGCTGAGCATGAGTGGTCGCTCTCAGCGGCTCTCATCACTAGGAGGCAGCTGAGCATGAGTGGTCACTCTCAGCGGCTCTCATCACTAGGAGGCAGCTGAGCATGAGTGGTCGCTCTCAGCGGCTCTCATCACTAGGAGGCAGCTGAGCATGAGTGGTCGCTCTCAGCGGCTCTCATCACTAGGAGGCAGCTGAGCATGAGTGGTCGCTCTCAGCGGCTCTCGCAAGGGGAAAAACGAAATTTAACAGAAAATAAGTAAATTGTGATCATATTTTATCTACACAGTCAAGACACCTCGTACAGGATTCACGGACATGACTGCAGCTCGCAAAAGGAAGTTTGAGAGTCGTGGGTGTACAGGTGAAGCAAGAGTGTGACTCTCACCACCACCACTACACATGAGGCAGTAGCAACTACGTCGCTCAAAATGCGATTAGCTTCAAGAACTCGGAAATTCTCGTCCAGCAGGTCCTGTCAAAGCAGAACACAGCTATCACATAGGTTGGGTAAAATTTGTCAGGAAAGAGGACAAATGTTTCCTGACGCGGGTCTTAGTCATATAACCCGCCACTGGAACTTTTTGTCATCTGACTTACCTGTCCACACCTTTAAAAATTTAAGATTATAATTATAACCATTTTACGTGAGCCTCCATCCCGTGCAACACCTGACCTCACCCACTACCTATACTCCATGTTTTCTGTTCTCTGTATATGATGAAGTCACTTGTTGGCAAAACGTTTCCCTAATACAATGCCTTAGTTACCTCATGTGTGTATTTTACATACTTGTTCAGTGTTACTGTTCGAAACCTCAGTAAAGTTTCGTACACGTACCGTATTTTCCGGCATATAAGGCGCGCCTTTTTCCAACAAAAAAGTCTTGGAATATCAGCATGCGCCCTTATGATCAAGGGTAGGACGGAAAATACGGTATGTGTCCGTAGGCAGTATAGTGGACATTCGTGTACAGTATGGAGGACCAGACGATGAAGAGCGTCTTACAACTCCCTATACCAGATGAAATGTGTAAATCCGATCCAATGTAACATTAAGTCTTTTATAAGACCATTCAAGCAATTGAACGATTCGAAAATTATCAGGTAGAGTGAACATGAGTGGAGAATCATCAGGTAGAGTGGACATGAGTGGAGAATCATCAGGTAGAGTGGACATGAGTGGAGAATCATCAGGTAGAGTGGACATGAGTGGAGAATCATCAGGTAGAGTGGACATGAGTGGAGAATCATCAGGCAGAGTGGACATGAGAGGAGAATCATCAGGTAGAGTGGACATGAGTGGAGAATCATCAGGTAGAGTGGACATGAGTGGAGAATCATCAGGCAGAGTGGACATGAGTGGAGAATCATCAGGTAGAGTGGACATGAGTGGAGAATCATCAGGTAGAGTGGACATGAGTGGAGAATCATCAGGCAGAGTGGACATGAGTGGAGAATCATCAGGTAGAGTGGACATGAGAATCATCAGGTAGAGTGGACATGAGTGGAGAATCATCAGTGGACATGAGTGGAGAATCATCAGGTAGAGTGGAGAATCATCAGGATGAGTGGAGAATCACCAGGTTGAGTGGACATGAGTGGAGAATCATCAGGCAGAGTGGACATGAGTGGAGAATCATCAGGTAGAGTGGACATGAGTGGAGAATCATCAGGTAGAGTGAAGATGAGTGGAGAAACATCAGACTGGGTGGACATGAGTGGAGAATCATCAGGAAGAGTGAAGATGAGTGGAGAATCATCAGACTGGGTGGACATGAGTGGAGAATCATCAGGTTGAGTGGGCATGAGTGGAGAATCATCAGACTGGGTGGACATGAGTGGAGAATCATCAGGTTGAGTGGGCATGAGTGGAGAATCATCAGGAAGAGTGAAGATGAGTAGAGAGTCATCAGGTAGAGTGAACATGAGTGGAAAATCAAGTAGAGTAGATAATAGTGAATATTCTATATTTCTTTAGGTAATTCCATCAATCCCTATCCACAATCTCCATTTTCCTTACACATAGCCACTCCAAGCTATTCATTCCTTCCTTCCCTTACTCACATACTTATCGTTCCATTTCATTCCATCCATCCCGCAACCCGTCCTTCCCTACCCCTCTCTCCTTCCCACTGCTCCCCTCTGAGACAGGAACACCTGCTGCCTCCCTGGTAACCCAGCATTGAACATCAAAATGGTATACAATACCGACAGGTTGGTAGGTAAAACACATAGGCAACAGTTAGGCAACTTTATTCCGAAACGTTTCGCCTACACAGTAGGCTTCTTCAGTCGAATACAGAAAGTAGGCAGGAACAGTAGAGATGTGAAGACGATGTAATCAGTCCATCACCCTTGAAGTCGTAGAATTTGAGGTTGTCAGTCCCTCAGCCTGGAGAAGTTCAGTTCCATAGTCAGGAACTACCTGAAGATCAAGCGACAGTGCGGAGACTTAAATACTGTCGGAAGGAGAGGTGCAGAGTCGTAGTAGTAGTAGTGAGAATGTAAGTCTCCGCACTGTCGCTTGATCTTCAGATAGTTCCTGACTATGGAACTGAACTTCTCCAGGCTGAGGGACTGACAACCTCAAATTCTACGACTTCAAGGGTGATGGACTGATTACATCGTCTTCACATCTCTACTGTTCCTGCCTACTTTCTGTATTCGACTGAAGAAGCCTACTGTGTAGGCGAAACGTTTCGGAATAAAGTTGCCTAACTGTTGCCTATGTGTCTTACCTACCAACCTGTCGGTATTGTATACCATTTTGATGTTCATCTTGTCAGACACTGCAACACATGGCCTCTTGGTACAGAAAACGCCTTAGACAACCCTTTCAAGTGAGAACTGTTGGATCTGAGAGGGACCTGACCTCTCAGTGGCTACATTCTCACTACTACTACTACTACTCTGCACCTCTCCTTCCGACAGTATTTAAGTCTCCGCACTGTCGCTTGAACTTCAGATAGTTCCTGACTATGGAACTGAACTTCTCCAGGCTGAGGGACTGACAACCTCAAATTCTACGACTTCAAGGGTGATGGACTGATTACATCGTCTTCACATCTCTACTGTTCCTGCCTACTTTCTGTATTCGACTGAAGAAGCCTACTGTGTAGGCGAAACGTTCCGGAATAAAGTTGCCTAACTGTTGCCTATGTGTCTTACCTACTAACCCAGCATTGTTCCTCCCCCGTATATGATAGCGTTCTGATTATATGATATAATTACTGAGGCAACATAACCCAGGAGTAATGGCTTGTTACCTCAGTAATGTAATCAGTGAAACTGTGGCCTCCTTTTTTATGATTTGTCTTATTAAACATTTGTGCATCATGGGGGGGGGACGAAGGCGTGACTTGTTTGTTTCCTGTCTCATTTGAATGTACACACACACACACACACACACACACACACACACACACACACACACACACACACACAAGAACTCCAACCACAACAACTCCGAAGCAACTGAACAACCTCAACCAACACCCCCACACTGTTCCCTCTGCCCCCACCCCCACATCACAAACCCCACTGCCACAGCAGCTCCCTACGGGCACGCTGCCCTCACCCCCCACCACAAATCCCACCCACACCACAAACCCTCATAACCCCCCCAGGGCTCCCACCCCCCAACCCCAATATTCTCCCAGGTCCACCGTGATAGACAAGAAGCTGAAGGTGTGGTACACAAACGCAGATGGAATAGCAAATAAATACGAGGAATGGCACGAAACAATCAACGAGAAGTCTCCGGACATCATAGCAGTCACAGAAACGAAACACATTGAGACAATAACAGATGCAGTATTCCCACCGGGATATCAGATCCTGAGGAAAGATAGAAAGAGCAGAGGGGGAGGAGGGGTTGCATTGCTCATAAAAAACCGATGGAGTTTCGAGGAAATGGAGGGCATGGACGAAATTGGAGAAAGGGACTATATAGCAGCACAATTCAATCTGGGGAACATAAGGTAGTCATTGCTGTGATGTATAACCCACCACAGAACTGCAGGAGGCCAAGAGAGGAATATGATGAGAACAACAGAGCGATGATGGACACACTGGCTGACGTGGCACTAAGAGCTCAAATGTGCAGAGCAAAGTTACTGGTTATGGATGATTTCAACCACAGGGAGATCGATTGGGAAAACCTGGAGCCTCATGGGGGCCCCGAAACATGGAGAGCCAAGATGATGGATGTGGTACTGGAAAACCTCATGTATCAACACATCAGGGACAGTACCAGAGAGCGAGGGGACCTTGTGTTCACCCTGAGTAGCTCAGACATTGATGACATCACATATGAGAGGCCCCTCGGAGTTAGTGACCACGTAGTCCTGAGTTTTGATTACATAGTAGAGTCACAGGTGGAGAGGGTAACAGGAGTCGAATGGGAAAAATCAAACTATAAAAGGGGGGACTACACAGGTATGAGGAACTTCCTGCGGGAGGTGCGGTGGGACAGAGAACTGGCAGGAAAGACAGTAAATGAAATGATATAGTATGTAACAACAAAATGCAAGGAGGCAGAGGAAAGGTTTGTTCCCAAGGGCAACAGAAACAATGGGAAGACCAAAGCGAGTCCTTGGTTTACCCGAATGAGCAGGGAGGCAAAAACAGGGTGCATTAGAGAATGGAAGAGGTATAGAAGGCAAAGAACCCAGGAAAACAAGATCAGTCGAAGAGCCAGAAACCAATATGCGCAGATAAGGAGGGAGACCCAGCGACAGTACGAAAATGACATAGCATCGAAAGCCAAATCTGACCCGAAACTGTTGTTTAGCCACATTAGGAGAAAGACGACAGTCAAAGACCAGGTGATCAGGCTGAGGAAAGAAGGTGGGGAACTCACAAGAAACGAACAAGAGGTATGCGAGGAGCTCAACAGGTGATTTAAGGAAGTATTCACTGTGGAGACAGAAAGGATTCTGGGAAGACAGGACAGAAGGGGACACCAACAGGGAAGGAGACCAACAGATGCTGGACGATATGCACGCAACTGAGGAGGAGGTGAAGAAGCTGCTAAGTGATCTTGATACATCAAAGGCAATGGACCGGACAACATCTCTTCGTGGGTCCTCAGGGAGGGAGCAGATATACTGTGTGTGCCACTAACCACAATCTTCAACACATCCCTTGAAACTGGGCAACTACCTGAGGTATGGAAGACCGCAAATGTAGTTCCTATTTTTAAAAAAGGAGACAGGAAAGAGGCACTAAATTACAGACCAGTGTCACTGTGTCACCAGTGCCTACCTCCACAACCACGACCATCAAGGACATTACCAGTGATAGATATGACAAGCTTCCACCCACTGCAGGGGTATACATAATCCCTTGTAATGACTGCAACAAATTATACGTGGGCGAAATATCAAGGGACCTCCAAACATGTATTTCAGAACAGAGTGGTGACGTGTACTTAGCTCTGTGAAGACCTGTTTGTGTGCTCTCTGTGAATCTGTACCAGGATGCCCTCTCTTGAGCAACTTTACCAGCCGCTGAGAGAAGAGCTCAGAGTTGCTAAGATGGAGATACAGCGATTAACGGAGGAGAACAAGAAGGAGGAGAAAAGAAGTTGGATGTCCTGGCCCTAAGCGAAACAAAGCTGAAGGGGGTAGGAGAGTTTCAGTGGGGGGAAATAAATGGGATTAAATCTGGAGTATCTGAGAGAGTTAGAGCAAAGGAAGGGGTAGCAGTAATGTTAAATGATCAGTTATGGAAGGAGAAAAGAGAATATGAATGTGTAAATTCAAGAATTATGTGGATTAAAGTAAAGGTTGGATGCGAGAAGTGGGTTATAATAAGCGTGTATGCACCTGGAGAAGAGAGGAATGCAGAGGAGAGAGAGAGATTTTGGGAGATGTTAAGTGAATGTATAGGAGCCTTTGAACCAAGTGAGAGAGTAATTGTGGTAGGGGACCTGAATGCTAAAGTAGGAGAAACTTTTACAGAGGGTGTGGTAGGTAAGTTTGGGGTGCCAGGTGTAAATGATAATGGGAGCCCTTTGATTGAACTTTGTATAGAAAGGGGTTTAGTTATAGGTAATACATATTTTAAGAAAAAGAGGATAAATAAGTATACACGATATGATGTAGGGCGAAATGACAGTAGTTTGTTGGATTATGTATTGGTAGATAAAAGACTGTTGAGTAGACTTCAGGATGTACATGTTTATAGAGGGGCCACAGATATATCAGATCACTTTCTAGTTGTAGCTACACTGAGAGTAAAAGGTAGATGGGATACAAGGAGAATAGAAGCATCAGGGAAGAGAGAGGTGAAGGTTTATAAACTAAAAGAGGAGGCAGTTAGGGTAAGATATAAACAGCTATTGGAGGATAGATGGGCTAATGAGAGCATAGGCAATGGGGTCGAAGAGGTATGGGGTAGGTTTAAAAATGTAGTGTTAGAGTGTTCAGCAGAAGTTTGTGGTTACAGGAAAGTGGGTGCAGGAGGGAAGAGGAGCGATTGGTGGAATGATGATGTAAAGAGAGTAGTAAGGGAGAAAAAGTTAGCATATGAGAAGTTTTTACAAAGTAGAAGTGATGCAAGGAGGGAAGAGTATATGGAGAAAAAGAGAGAGGTTAAGAGAGTGGTGAAGCAATGTAAAAAGAGAGCAAATGAGAGAGTGGGTGAGATGTTATCAACAAATTTTGTTGAAAATAAGAAAAAGTTTTGGAGTGAGATTAACAAGTTAAGAAAGCCTAGAGAACAAATGGATTTGTCAGTTAAAAATAGGAGAGGAGAGTTATTAAATGGAGAGTTAGAGGTATTGGGAAGATGGAGGGAATATTTTGAGGAATTGTTAAATGTTGATGAAGATAGGGAAGCTGTGATTTCGTGTATAGGGCAAGGAGGAATAACATCTTGTAGGAGTGAGGAAGAGCCAGTTGTGAGTGTGGGGGAAGTTCGTGAGGCAGTAGGTAAAATGAAAGGGGGTAAGGCAGCCGGGATTGATGGGATAAAGATAGAAATGTTAAAAGCAGGTGGGGATATAGTTTTGGAGTGGTTGGTGCAATTATTTAATAAATGTATGGAAGAGGGTAAGGTACCTAGGGATTGGCAGAGAGCATGCATAGTTCCTTTGTATAAAGGCAAAGGGGATAAAAGAGAGTGCAAAAATTATAGGGGGATAAGTCTGTTGAGTGTACCTGGTAAAGTGTATGGTAGAGTTATAATTGAAAGAATTAAGAGTAAGACGGAGAATAGGATAGCAGATGAACAAGGAGGCTTTAGGAAAGGTAGGGGGTGTGTGGACCAGGTGTTTACAGTGAAACATATAAGTGAACAGTATTTAGATAAGGCTAAAGAGGTCTTTGTGGCATTTATGGATTTGGAAAAGGCGTATGACAGGGTGGATAGGGGGGCAATGTGGCAGATGTTGCAAGTGTATGGTGTAGGAGGTAGGTTACTGAAAGCAGTGAAGAGTTTTTACGAGGATAGTGAGGCTCAAGTTAGAGTATGTAGGAAAGAGGGAAATTTTTTCCCAGTAAAAGTAGGCCTTAGACAAGGATGTGTGATGTCACCGTGGTTGTTTAATATATTTATAGATGGGGTTGTAAGAGAAGTAAATGCGAGGGTCTTGGCAAGAGGCGTGGAGTTAAAAGATAAAGAATCACACACAAAGTGGGAGTTGTCACAGCTGCTCTTTGCTGATGACACTGTGCTCTTGGGAGATTCTGAAGAGAAGTTGCAGAGATTGGTGGATGAATTTGGTAGGGTGTGCAAAAGAAGAAAATTAAAGGTGAATACAGGAAAGAGTAAGGTTATGAGGATAACAAAAAGATTAGGTGATGAAAGATTGAATATCAGATTGGAGGGAGAGAGTATGGAGGAGGTGAACGTATTCAGATATTTGGGAGTGGACGTGTCAGCGGATGGGTCTATGAAAGATGAGGTGAATCATAGAATTGATGAGGGAAAAAGAGTGAGTGGTGCACTTAGGAGTCTGTGGAGACAAAGAACTTTGTCCTTGGAGGCAAAGAGGGGAATGTATGAGAGTATAGTTTTACCAACGCTCTTATATGGGTGTGAAGCGTGGGTGATGAATGTTGCAGCGAGGAGAAGGCTGGAGGCAGTGGAGATGTCATGTCTGAGGGCAATGTGTGGTGTGAATATAATGCAGAGAATTCGTAGTTTGGAAGTTAGGAGGAGGTGCGGGATTACCAAAACTGTTGTCCAGAGGGCTGAGGAAGGGTTGTTGAGGTGGTTCGGACATGTAGAGAGAATGGAGCGAAACAGAATGACTTCAAGAGTGTATCAGTCTGTAGTGGAAGGAAGGCGGGGTAGGGGTCGGCCTAGAAAGGGTTGGAGGGAGGGGGTAAGGGAGGTTTTGTGTGCGAGGGGCTTGGACTTCCAGCAGGCATGCGTGAGCGTGTTTGATAGGAGTGAATGGAGACAAATGGTTTTTAATACTTGACGTGCTGTTGGAGTGTGAGCAAAGTAACATTTATGAAGGGATTCAGGGAAACCGGCAGGCCGGACTTGAGTCCTGGAGATGGGAAGTACAGTGCCTGCACTCTGAAGGAGGGGTGTTAATGTTGCAGTTTAAAAACTGTAGTGTAAAGCACCCTTCTGGCAAGACAGTGATGGAGTGAATGATGGTGAAGGTTTTTCTTTTTCGGGCCACCCTGCCTTGGTGGGAATCGGCCAGTGTGATAATAAATAAAATAAATAAATAACAAGAGGATTCGTAGTAATCCTTCTGTTGTGAGTCCCCAGGTTAAGAGGGGAGCTTGGTCAGTGGCCGGGCAACATGGAACCAAGCTGAAGATCAAGAAAACGGTTGGAGAGGCAGAAACAACGAGAAACCAGAAGACTACCGTGGAAACTTCCAACTCATTCTCGGTGCTACCTGACGAATGTGAGTGTTCTACTGGGAATGCCACAACGAGCACCAAAGAAGCATTGGCAGACGTGAGTAAGACATCCCTAGAAACCCCAACGAAGACCATCGAGAACGTCTTGACAAATTGTACAAGTGGTGTAATGCTACCTGGCGAATGTGAGTCGACTACTCGGAGCATCACGACGGACGACGCCAAGGAAGGTAAAAACATTGTTGTTGTTGGGGATAGCCAGATTAGGTACATGGATAGGGCATTCTGCTTGAAGGATAGGAGTAGGAGGCAGAGAGAGTGTTTTCCTGGGGCTGGGATGAAGGATATTGTTAGCCATCTGGATGACATCATGAGAGGTAATGGGAGCAATCCTATTATCTGTCTCAGTGCTGGAGGCAACGATGTTGGCAGACATAGAAGTGAGGACATGATTAGCAGGTATAGGTCAGCAATAGAGATAATTAGGAGGAAGGGTGGGAAATCTGTCATATGTGGCATTTTGCCAAGGAGAGGAGTTGGAAATGAATGGTTGTCCAGAGCAATTGGTGTCAATTGCTGGCTGGACAAATACTGTAAGGAAAATGCGGTAACATTCATTGACAACTGGGACCTCTTCTATGGCAGAAATGACATGTATGCCAGGGATGGGGTTCACTTATCTAGGTCTGGGGTGGGAGCACTGGCAACTGCAGTGGAGGGAGCTGTTAGGTCTTTAAACTAGGAATAGTTAGTGGTATGGGTTTTGGCGGGAAAACTGTGAAGTCGCAGGGTAGTAACATGAGTACTAGGAGAACTAGTAATAGGCAAAATGAGGTGGATATTGGAAAGCCAGTGGCACTAATTGACAAGGACAGTAATAGGTTTAGTGGAATAACAGAAAGGAGCAGGAAGGGTAAAGAGAGAGGAGGGTCATTAAACATTTATTACACAAATAGTCGCAGTGCTAGGAATAAGATGGACGAGTTGAGACTAGTTGCTAGTGCAGGTAACATAGATGTATTTGCCATTACTGAGACGTGGTTTAATTCAAAAACTCGGGACATGCCTGCAGAATGTCACATTCAGGGTTTTAAATTGTTCCAAGTAGATAGAAGTGTCGGGAAGGGGGGTGGGGTGGCATTGTATGTCCGAGATCGCTTGAACTGTTGCATAAAAACGGGTATTAAGTCTGAAGTAACACATACAGAGTCTGTTTGGATAGAATTTTCAGAGGGGCACGAAAAATTAATTTTAGGTGTGATATACCGCCCCCCAAATTTTGATAGGGACCAGGGGAGACTACTATGGGAGGAAATTGTTAGGGCCACAAGGCACGATAATGTAGTAATTCTAGGAGACTTTAACTTTAGTCATATTGATTGGAATTTCTTGACTGGGAATTTAGAATCATACGATTTCTTAGAAGTAGTTCAGGATTGTTTTTTGAAGCAGTTTGTGACAGAACCTACAAGGGGTAATAACCTGCTTGACTTAGTTCTGGCAAACAATGAATCCCTTGTTAATAATTTAGAAGTTTCAGAGGAACTGGGTGCTAGCGACCACAAATCAATTACATTTAGAATTGAATGGAAGTATGATAGTAGGGATAACTCAGTAACAGTCCCAGATTTTCGCTTAGCAGATTACGATGGGCTTAGAGAACACTTATCATCTGTTGACTGGGGTAACGAAGAGAGCTATCAATATGACAGTTTTCTGAACACAATACATGCTGCTCAAAGAACGTTTATCCCTTATAAGGAAATTAGATCAAATAGAAATGACCCAAAATGGATGAATAATAGGCTGAAATATCTACTAGGGCATAAGAAAGGAATTTATAGGCGTATCAAAAGAGGCGAGGGTCATCTTATGAATCAGTATATTGACATTAAGAGGGACATTAAAAAGGGGATAAGAAAAGCTAAAAGGGACTATGAAATTAAAGTTGCTAGGGATTCTAAAACTAACCCAAAAAGTTTTTTCCAGGTCTATAGAACAAAAGTCCGAGATAAGATAGGTCCCCTTAAAAATAACTATGGGCATCTTACTGACAAAGAGAATGAAATGTGCTCGATTTTAAATAATTATTTTCTCTCGGTTTTTACACAGGAAGACACTAATAACATTCCGGTAATTAATTTTTATAGTGGATCAGAAGAAGATAAATTATGTAACATCACAGTCACTAGTGAAATGGTTGTGAAGCAGATAGACCGACTGAAGCAAAATAAGTCACCGGGTCCTGATGAGGTTTTTTCAAGGGTTCTTAAGGAATGCAAAATGGAAGTCTGTGAACCATTAACTAATATTTTTAATTTGTCTCTTCAAACAGGTGTAGTGTCTGATAT
The DNA here is from genome assembly GCF_038502225.1 of Cherax quadricarinatus. Taxonomy (NCBI): domain Eukaryota; kingdom Metazoa; phylum Arthropoda; class Malacostraca; order Decapoda; family Parastacidae; genus Cherax; species Cherax quadricarinatus. The sequence goes on along the minus strand of NW_027195324.1, from coordinate 121,611 downwards.
GTGGAAGATGGCTAATGTAATTCCTATTTTTAAAACAGGGGACAAGTCGTTACCGTCAAATTACCGCCCAATAAGCCTGACCTCAATTGTAGGCAAATTACTAGAGTCAATTATAGCTGAGATTATAAGAAGCCATCTCGATAAGCATAGCTTCATTAAGGATACTCAGCATGGATTCACAAGAGGCCGGTCTTGTCTAACTAATTTATTAACTTTCTTCAGTAAAGCTTTTGAGGCTGTTGACCACAATAAAGAATTTGATATTATTTACTTAGATTTTAGTAAGGCTTTTGATAGAGTTCCGCACCATAGACTGTTAAAGAAAGTGGCAGCTCATGGCATTGGGGGAAGGGTGCTTTCGTGGATCGAATCATGGCTCACAGACAGGAAGCAGAGAGTGTCCATAAATGGGGTTAAATCCGAGTGGGGATCAGTAACAAGTGGCGTTCCACAGGGATCAGTCTTGGGCCCGTTGTTGTTTATAATATATATCAATGATCTTGATGAAGGAATTACTAGTGATATGAGCAAATTCGCCGATGACACGAAGATAGGTAGGATAATTGATTCAAACGTAGATGTTAGGGAACTTCAGGAGGATTTAGACAAAATCTACTCTTGGTCAGAAAAGTGGCAGATGCAGTTCAATGTAGATAAATGCAAGGTTCTGAAGCTCAGGAGTGTCCATAACCCTAGCACTTATAAGTTAAATAATGTAGAACTTAGCCATACAGATTGCGAAAAGGACTTGGGGGTTATGGTAAGCAGCAACCTTAAACCAAGACAGCAGTACCTAAGCGTACGTAATAAGGCAAATAGATTATTGGGATTTATATCAAGAAGTGTAAGCAACAGAAGTCCAGAGGTCATACTGCAGCTTTATACATCATTAGTAAGGCCTCACCTAGATTATGCAGCTCAATTCTGGTCTCCATATTACAGAATGGACATAAATTCGTTAGAAAACATTCAGCGTAGGATGACTAAATTAATACATAGCATTAGAAATCTTCCTTATGAAGAAAGATTGAAGACTCTTAAGTTACATTCACTTGTTAGACGAAGAATGAGGGGAGACCTGATCGAAGTGTATAAGTGGAAGATAGGTATTAATAAAGGGGATATTAACAAGGTCTTGAGGATATCTCTCCAAGAGAGAACCCGCAGTAATGGATTTAAATTAGATAAGTTTAGATTTAGAAAGGACATAGGAAAGTATTGGTTTGGAAATAGGGTAGTTGATGAGTGGAGCAGTCTACCTAGTTGGGTTATTGAGGCTAGGACTTTAGGTAGTTTCAAATTTAGGTTGGATAAGTACATGAGTGGGAAGGGTTGGATTTGAGTGGGACTTTCATACCAGAGCTTATTTCTTGGGTAGCATTGAAAATTGGGTTGGTCAAATGTTTGTTAGTGGGATGAATTGTAAAGGACCTGCCTAGTATGGGCCAACAGGCCTGCTGCAGTGTTCCTCCTTTCTTATGTTCTTATGTTAACACCAATACGCAAGCAGGTCTGACGATACAAGGAATGCCTGTGTACAACACCGTAATTCACACAACCACTTGATAAACTACAGAAACTCAAGACTTATCGCCACAGAAGACAACACTC